>NC_053391.1:94670720-94970720 GCF_905171765.1 Bufo bufo
CTTATTCCAGTTATTTGAATAAACATTTGCTATTGCTCATATCACATTTGTCCATCTGGTACCAGGTAGTTGAGTGCCCCCTACCATTTGATACAACTCCTTTTACTCTCTCTGCGACCAGGGGTAGGTCGCAAGGGGTGTGCACCACATCCAGCTGATACGAGAGGTTAGAGCCACTGTTCCATATTTTTTCTTCTTGATGTTTAAAGATGAGCCAAATTTATCAAACAATGTGCAAACTTTGATTAATTTTAGAGCAAATTACCAACGCAGAAAAACTGATGTCAAAGATTCCTCTCATAAATTCCCCCATGTTGCCTACAGACAATAAACAAATTTGCATAGACTGCTATGAGGAGCACAAATGGACACCACTTAGAAATAAAAAGGACACAACAGTCAATGCTATGAATTTTCATGCTATATCCAAACAAGTCAACTGTTAAACAAGGTGGTGGATCCACAGTGCAGTTATTAGATCAAGTAATTGCCCTTGCCGTGTGCCCCTAAAGTTAGAATTAATGAGGTTCTGCTCCTCAAGAATATATGGTTATATTGAATATATTTTTGTTAGAGATTTTTGTTTTATTGTCCACACCCTGTATAAGATAATAATTCCAGCTACTAAAGTGATAAAACATTAAATAATCCTTGTTAATGCACAAATGAATCTTTCATGGTTCTTTCTGCTATTCCCCTACAACAAACGGATGTAATATATAAACCACTTACTGACACTTACTTTGAAAAATTAAACTTTGGAAAGCGGATGGAGTTTTTAATATAAACGGTGAAGTTCTCAGCTTTTCCCAGCACTGGTATTCTGCAAATGAATAGAGAAAACATATAGGGGGTCATTTATCAAACTGGTGTAAAGTAGAACCGGCTTAGTTGCCCATAGCAACCAATCAGATTCCACCTTTCATTTTGGACAGCTCCTTTGGAAAATGAAAAGAGGATTCTGGTTGCTATGGGCAACTAAGCCAGTTCTACTTTACACCAGTTTGATAAATCTCCCCCATAGTACATACAACTAGATAAATAGTATAATACAAACATGTTCACATGGAATACATGCCTTGCAAGGTCCTAAATATCTAATGTCAGCTCAGAAACTGTGACTCAGCATGTGTGCATCCACTGTGTTACTGAGCAGATTTGACTATGGGACTACTTCTAAGGGCGTTGTCTATGTGGCACCCCAGGCCTTCACCGATGAACTCCCACTGCAGGGGGAACCACTAGGGCACTGCATCTTAAAGGAGTCTCTGTTCAGTGGCCGCTGACCCAGGTGGGTTAAGAGCCACAAGTGAATGGCACCAAGGGGACAAACAAGAACAAGCTCAATGGACAAGGCAAGATCAGGAAGAGTTTGTTCAATCTGATAAACAGGCAGCAGCCAGGGCAGGCAGCACAGGGTCAATCCAGTAAACAGGCAGAGGTCAGGAACGTGAGACCAGGACAACACAATAGCGCATCTTCTCAGGACTAGACAAGGTAAGAACCTGTTGCTCAGGCACCTTGTCATAGGAAAGCAGCCATTGACTGGGGATAGATTACGCCATTGTGCTGTACCTTTAATAGCCAGGGATATCCCACTCGCTCCCTAAGGGAGCAGAGCAGGAACTAGCTGGCAGAGAGTGGAGATGGCCAAAATAGGACTACAGCATGGGACCAGACTCTTGGTGGATATGATTGTGGGTGTTTGTAGTTACATAAACCTGGATCAGCACCCAGAGATTGAGGTTTACAATTTCCGTGTTACATTATGGCATATGCTTTGCTTAGCCATTACAACAGCTCCAACAAAAATTCAGAGTAATTAAGTATTGGAGAATCCTATTTAAAATATACATTCCTCTGTATCGTTTAAGGTGTAGGTACCCTTACCACAACCACTACACGTTAAGTGGATCTTACTTTGGCTTTTTTCTCTTCTCCAGCGGACACCAAGCAAATATTTCACATGTTCCTGTCGTGTTTATGGCGCCCGACTTCAAGCAACGTCCAGTCTTGACCCCTTAAATGAGAATTTTGTTTACTGTAAGACTTAATAATCAGTACATCAGTACATCAAAATCCAACAGGCATTAAAGTAAATTACAATAAGAAAAACAAACATAAATAAATAAATAAATAGAATAACTCCCTGAGTTTCTCATCTTGGTTCTTTAAAATCTATTCAACCATTTCTATATTCTTCAAAGTTTCCTATATGGAAAAGATATGGTGGATGACATCATTAAACTGATACCATAGGGTAAGTAACCCATGATGACAGCATCATACTTTATTATTAAAAGGGTTGTCTGGTTCCAACATAAACTGAGCAACTCCGGGAAATGCCCAAAAAATTATAAACTCAGCATTGCTCACCTATTAGTTCCAACAGCTCTGCTGCAGTTTTCCCTGCCAGGCTTTGTCAATGACTCTACTAGGTGAGTAATAATGAATTTATTATAACACCCTCCAAAGTTGCTAGTTTTTTTTGTTAATCCGACAACACCTTTCATTTAACTTATGCACCCATGGCCAATCATTGTAAACATGATGGTCACATTAGTATTACAGTATTTTTAAGGGTAACTAAATTTATATAACTTTTGACCTCATAGTAACATGTCAGGATGTAGGGATCTATAGGAAATATGTGAAGTCTGAGCACCATACTCTCGGCTCTCATTGGACAGCTAGGCAGAGCCAATGAAAGCCAAAGGGGCGCAGCCAGGGCGGATTGGCCATAGACCTTACAGGGAAGTTTCCCGGTGGGCCGATGGCCAGGGGGCCACCTGAGCCCTCCTCACGGACAGCTAGTGGAAGTTTTTGGGGATGTATTTTGTGCTGCTGGCGGTATTTTGTGGATTGCTCTGTTAGGGTGGAATAATGTGCCACAATATGGTATTGCTGGCCCTGCCTTCCATCACTTTGGACCCAACTACAAAACAGGGTCACTTTTAGTATTTTTTCCAGGGCCACTTTAAGTTCCCAGTCCCATCCTTGGCGCAGCAATATCCCTGCCTACTCTATGGGTAGTCTGGCTATCACTGACAACTGGTTCCCATTCCTGCAACTACACAATCTCTGTGCAGCTGCAAACTGAGCAAGGATATTCAGGAACGTCCTTGCAAAGAGCCGGGACCCAGGGGCAGAGTGCAGGTAAGTATGCTTCCATTTGCAGGTCTGGCCAGGAGGGGGGTCTGCCCAATCCCCCCCCCTTCCCAAAGGTGAACAACCCCTTTAAGTAACTTTATCATTTTTTTATGTTAATGTTAAAATTGGCCTGAGCTTGTCAACTTGTGTACCCTTCAATGAACCTTTTACATTTCTTATCTTTCTCTCCATGGCCACCTCAAAGGGTTATACCCATCTCAGACATTGGTAGCATATTGCTATCTCGAGAACAGGCCCGAAAAAATGAAGGAGAGCATACTACGTAAGCACAGCATGCTCTCCATTAACTTCTTTGGGGGTTCTGAAAATACCTGAGCGAGCATGCTCAGCTATTTTCAGAAGTCCTATACAAGTGAATGCTTGCACGGCCACCTTTCTGTTCACCGCTATGGGACTATCAGATAGCCAAGCCAGAGCTTGGCTATTTTCGGAACTCCCATAGCAGGTGAATGAAGGGTGGCTGATCCATCGAGTATACAGAACCCCATCCTTCCTGTTCAAAATTGGGGCTAGAAAGGATGCCTCCTGCCCACGGTGTGGGCGAGGACCTGTATATCTAATACATATGTTTTGGGAGTGCGATGAGCTCTCGAGCTTCTGGGCGGGGGTGAAAAAAAGTATTAAAGATGCATACCAAATTGAGGTGCCGGTTAACCCTAGAGCCTGTCTACTGAGGGTGTTGAACATTGCGAGGCATGAGGTGCGTCTTGGGGTGCAATGCCTATCATTCCAAGCTTGGAAACTAATTTCTTGACACTGGATTCGTCCACAGCCTCCCTCGGTGCCTGAATTCCTTAATAGGATGAATAATATACTCCATCTTGAAAGGGGGGTGTATGTAAAGAGGAAGTGTGAAGCCAAATTTGCGGCAATATGGGATAAGTGGTTCTCAGCCGGGGGGCCTCCTCCTCCTCTCCTGGGTCTGTATAGACTTCCCTTGTGCTGGTGTCTGTGGGGCGGACCGGGCCGGACAACAGTATTTGCGTAGGAGTTGGATATGATAAGAATCAAACCGGGTTGGACTGAATTGTGATCCGGGAGCCCTGACTAAGTGATTAGGTATGGTTATGGACAGTCCCTACATACATACATGGGAGGGATATGATTTTATTGATTGTCAGATGGAAAGTTTGATGAGATCTGATACATTTATTACAAATGGCGAACCGTCTCTTTGTTAGGGGGTTGGGGGGATTGGGTTGTCATTTATACGACCTGCTATATTATTATTTGTAAAGAAGGAGTCCCTCTTTGTATAATTTTGAAAAAGCTGTTTAATAAAAACTATCGGATTTAAAAAAAAGAAAGAAAAAATATGTTTTTGTGAGCTACAATAAGACAAGTCATAAAATTATTTTAAAAAGACAAGATGACGATTTCATTATTTTCTAGGTTGATGCATCTGGTAAATATTTCTTGGAATCTTTCGCATTCCAACTGATATAAGGTTGTATTCAGACTTTATGGTTCTGCTATGGAATTTCTGTATCCTTTCTCTTCATGCTGCTCTTTATTTTGTCACATTTTCAGTTTTTCTGTTCAATTAATGAACGCAATTTGCCTCTACATATTTATGAGTTGTCTACTCTTACTAAAGTAATTTGTGCAATGAACATGAGACGCTGCCAGTACATTAGTAAATGGGATCTCATTATACCGTTGCCAGCAATGACCGTTTCACCCTCAGGGCAGTCACTGTTCTTTGTACACACTGCATCAGGGATTCCATAGCTCTGCAGGGAAAATGAAAAAAAAAATTTTTTATGAATATTTTTGAAAATGTATTTGTAGTAGTTTGCAACTTGACAACATTAAAAGGGTTAGATAAACCACAGAAATGAGTGCAAAACATACCAATAATAAGTCATAAAATATAAAGTTTATTAATAACAAATGTTAAAAATAATATTCACAGTACATGATTGTGAATAGGTGGGGACAAACAGACAGTTACACACCACCTCAAATACGGACTCTCAAACTATAACAAACTATAACAAAGTGCATATAAAGAGCAGCAAAGTTACAAACATGTCAACTCGCTAACTACTAATGCGACATAAATGGCAACATATCGATGTGAAGAGAGGTGATAAGAGGGGGATGGCGCTATTCGACGCACGTTTCGCGTGTGATCGCTCCTCCTGAGGAAGTGATCACACGCGAAACGTGCGCCGAGGAGCGCCATCACCCTCTTATCACCTCTCTTCACATCGGTCTGTTGCCATTTATGTCGCATTAGTAGTTAGCAAGTTGACATGTTTGTAACTTTGCTGCTCTTTATATGCACTGGTCGCTTTCTGGCACATCCTTATACTCGTATGCACTTAATACAGACTCGACCGCCATACCCTGTATTTGGGATTTGTCATTAACATCTCTTGAGGTCGCCATTACAGTTGCATTTTGTTATAGTTGGAGAGTCCGTATTTGAGGTGGTGTGTAACTGTCTGTTTGTCCCCACCTATTCACAATCATGTACTGTGAATATTATTTTTAACATTTGTTATTAATAAACTTTATATTTTATGACTTATTATTGGTATGTTTTGCACTCATTTCTGTGGTTTATCTAAGTATTTGGAGTGTGCCGTTTATTTGAGACCGCATGGTGATTTAAACATTAAAAGGGTTGTCCAGCCTTTAGATATTGATGACCCATCTACTGGAAGGTCATCAATATCATATCACTGGGGGTCCACCAATCAGCCGCCAGAGACCGAACAGTGGATGGAGGTGGAATCTGCACTCCGTTGTTTTCAATGGGATTCCAAGTACAGCTGTGTTTTTCTTCCTTGCAGAATTCAAATTCACATCAAGTGGGGCATCTCTTCTTGACACAGATTCCACACAGAAATTATGGCTGCTTTACAAAACTCAGATTAGCCCTTTTGAATGGGAATAATCCGTGTGAGGACCCGTGTCAATTTGAACTGGTATTCTGTGGCAGAAATCCAAGGGCCACTGTCACGAACCAGCGGGTGTGAACGGTTGCCTACCTCCTTAAAGGGCTTTGTCTAAGTGAACCCCTCGATTCTTCACAGTACCCCTGATGGTGGGGAAAGACTTTCCCGAGGGGAACACCAGGTCTCTACCTATTGAGGAGGATAGGCACAAGAGGCAGCTGGTCCAGGCGGACCAGGAGGTACAAGGGAAAGGTACCAGAAGTGCAGGCGTAGTAAGGCCGGCGGAGTCGTTACAAGGAGCAACATTGCAGGACCAAAGGATGAGGCAGAGCCATAGCCAGATAGGCGAAAGGTCAGGGCAGGTGGCACAGGTACAGGTCAGGCAATCTGGGTCAGCAACAGGAGAGTCAAGGCTAGCAGGCAGGGATCAGATGGGTAGCAGAATCTAATAACACAAATATGAGTCAGGAACACAAGTGGTTATTAGGAGCCTTAGCAGAGCACAAGGACCTTGAAGCTGAGGAATCTGGGAATGGAGCTGAGCCACTTATATATGCATAGGAGGGCTAGGATAGGAAACATGACCTAAGCCACAAAGCCCAGGAAGTGCAGCAGGAACAAACAGCAAGCATGCTGTTGCCAAGGCTGAGAGAAAACAGTGGAGTGGATCTAGAATCACCCACACAGACAGAGCCCAGGACTGCAGCGGTGAAATGGGAAGCACTGGCCGCAGATCACCGCTGAACACGGTGCTTGGGACTGCGGCGGTAAGCAGGTCACATGACCTAAGCCACAAAGCCCAGGAAGTGACGCGCGCTGTCCCTTAAGGAAGTGCAGCAGGAACAAACAACAAGCATGCTGTGGCCAGAGCTCAGAGCAAACTGTGGAGTGAATCCAGAACAACAGCACCCACACAGACAGAGCCCAGGACTGCAGTGGTGAAATGGGAAGCACCGCTGAACACAGCGCCCGGGACCGCGGCAGTAAGCAGGGGAACGGTGGCACACAGCAGCCACTGTTACAGTACCCCCCCTTATGCCCCCTCTTCTTGAGCCCACGACGAGACAGAAACTTTTTAATTAGGCTCGGAGCATAAATGTTCTCCTCTGGTTCCCAAGACCTCTCCTCAGGATGAAAGCCCTTCCAGTCCACAAGATAGTAGGTCTTCTTGCCACACTTCTTGATGTCCAGGATGTCTTTGACCTCATATGTCTCATCAGAATATTCAGATACCGGAGTTGGAGTAGAAGGAGCCATCGAGAAGCGATTAAAAACTACTGGTTTTAGCAAGGACACGTGGAAGGCATTAGGAATATGCAGAGAGAGAGGCAGACGTAACTTGTATGTCACTTTGTTGATCCTCCTCAATACTTCAAATGGTCCCAGGAATCTGGGAGCAAACTTGCAACTGGGAATCCTTAAGCGCATGTTCTTAGATGAGAGCCATACCTTATCTCCAGACAAGAACTGAGGCGGTTGACTTCTTCTCTTGTCCGCATTCGTTTTCATGTGGGTCACCGTTTTGTTGATACAGTCCTTGGTGTCACACCAAATCTTAAAAAAATCCCTAAAAGAGGAATCCGGAGGTGGTACCCCAGAAGATGTAGGAACAGGAGTTCGAGGGTGTTATCCATAAACGACAAAGACTGGAGAGGATCCAGTAGACTCACTACAGTGGTTGTCATAGGAGAATTCAGCCCAAGGTAGCAATTGTACCCAATTGTCGTGTTGGGCTGAAACAAAATGCCGGAGATAGTTCTCTAATATTTGATTGACCCACTCTACTTGCCCGTTGGTCTATGGATGGTAACCAGAAGAGAAGTCCAGCTCAATTTCGAGCAGCCGGCAAAGAGTGCTCCAGAGCTTAGAGGTAAACTGGACTCCGCGATATGAAAAAATATGCCAAGGTAGACGATGCAGACGGAATATGTGTCTCACGAACAGTTTAGCAAGTTCAGCAGCCGAGGGCAGACCAGTCAAAGGAACGAAGTCCGCCATCTTCGAGAAGCGGTCCACAATCACCCAGACCACCCAGGTAAATCCGTCAGAAGAGGACAGATCCGTAACAAAGTCCATGGATATGTGTTGCCATGGGGCATCAGGAACTGGAGGGCGTAACAGCCAGGGTGGTTTGGTCCTGGAGACTTTATTCTGAGCACAGACAGTGCAGGCAGACACATAATCACGCACATCCTTAGACAGTGTAGGCTACCAGTAGTGGCGAGACAAAAGTTCTGTGGTCTTGCGGATACCTGGGTGACCAGCCAGTTTGGAGTTTTGCCCCCAAGCTAGAATTTGGTTTCTCCTGGCAGATGCACGAATGTCCTCCTGGGAGGGATGTCTTTTTACCACGACAGGAGCCACTGTGATATAGCGAGCAGGATCTACAATGTACTGAGGCTCCTCCTGCTCGTCGGAGAAGTCAAATGACCAAGACAGAGCATCCAGTGACCTTGGTGTTCTTCTCGGCCGGCCGAAAGTGAAGCTCAAAATCAAAATGGGAGAAGAAGAGTGTCCATTTGGCTTGGTGAGGATTCAGACGCTGGGCCGTCTGCAGATATGTAAGGTTCTTGTGCTCGGTAAAGATTATCACTGGATGCTGGCCCCCCTCCAATAGATAACGCCACTCCTCCAAGGCAAATTTTATGGCCAGAAGCTCTCTGTCTCCTATACAGTAATTTCTCTCAGCAGGGGAGGAGAGCTTGGAGAAAAATCCACATGTAAACATCTTGACCTTGGAACCTTTCTGTAGTAAAACATCACCAGCTCCTATGGAGGAGGCGTCCACTTCTAAAAAGAATTGGCAGGAGACAGCGGGATGGCGCAGAACAGGTGCAGAAGCAAAGGATGTTTTTAATTGGACGAAGGCAGCCTCCGTCTCAGTAGTCCAGACTCTGGCATTCACCCCTTTCTTAGTAAGAGTGGAGATCGGAGTTGTAAGAGATGAAAAATTCGGGATGAACTGACGATAGAAATTAGCAAATCCAAGGAAGCGATGTATAGCAAGAAGACCCTGTGGGCATGGCCAGTCCATTACTGCAATCAATTTTTCAGGATCCACCTGCAACTCAGGATCCGAGATTATGTATCCGAGGAACAGTATGGTAGTTTTTTCAAAAATACGTTTCTCGAGTTTGGCATAAAGTCGATCCTCTCTCAACCACTGTAAAACCAAACGTACATGCTTCCGGTGAGTGGTCATATCTGAAGAATAGATCAGTATATCGTCCAGGTACTGTCACGGATGGTGTTGCAGAAAGCTGGAACTTATAAATAAACATCCGACTGGCTTGATCCCAAACTAAGGAGCATATGGGTGAGCCCTATAAAACCCCTAGAGCTCTCCCTGACTGCTATGCCCATGCAAAGATCTACATGGTAGACGATTGCATGCCCTCGTACCTTATACTATGTGACACCTGAAAACCCTATAATAGTGAGGGGACACGACCACCGGCTCCCTGCACTTAATACGGACGGAGTCAGGGTCACCTACAATCAAGCCAGCAAAAAAACACAAATAAAGGAAACAGACTTATCTGAGGAATCAGGAGAAGCAGCCTCCAGCAGTGAACACAATCCAGGAAGAAGTATAAACCACAAAGTGAGGCAGTATGGGAGGGGAATATAAAGGGAGACAATCAGTGCAAATAGGTGGCAGCTGGGAGAAGGAAAGGAGATGAGAAAGTGAAACCAAAACAAAGAACATCATGCAACAGGTAGAGAAGAACGTCTGCCAGATCTTCTCCAGAGCTGGCGGTGACAGGTACACTATCACGCAGACATAGAGCAGGTCCCGTAAGATATTGTTTACCAACTCCTGGAATACTGCGGGAGCATTGCACAGACCAAAGGGCATGACGAGATACTTGTGGTGTCCATCATGAGTGTTGAAAGCAGTCTTCCACTCATCGCCCTTTCGAATGCGGATAAGGTTGTATGCGCCACGCAGGTCGAATTTTGTGAAGACCTTAGTTCTCCGGATCCTGTCAAAGAGTTCTGAGATTAGCGGAAGAGGGTATCGATTCTTGACGGTGAGCTTATTCAGATCTCGATAGTCAATACAGGGTCTAAGGATCCATCTTTTTTCTGCACAAAGAAGAACCCGGCGCGGCTGTTGAAGAATATTTCCGGATAAACCCCCTCTCGAGATTCTCCTTGATGTAATCAGACATCACTTGGGTCTCAGGAAGAGAGAGTGGGTAGACTCAACCACGCGAAGGAGTGGCACCAGGCAGAAGGTCAATCGGACAATAATAAGGACGATGAGGAGGCAGGGTCTCGGCCTCTTTCTTACTTAGATATCCGCAAAACTGGTACACTGCTGCTGAAGTCCAGGCAGGTCTTCAGGTACAGTAGATGAGGAAGCAGGTCAGACCTCTGATAAGCAGGTACACTGGCAGGAAGAACCCCAACGCAGAATCTGACCGGAGTGCCAGTCCACAACTGGAGTGTGCTGATGCAGCCAGGGAAGACCAAGGATAGCCGGATTCACGGACGCTGGCAGCACATAGAAGGAGATCATCTCTGAATGCAGGACCTCTATTTGCAACTTAAGGGGCATAGTAACAGAGAACACAGGTTCAGGGAGGGGCAGTCCATTTACAGAAACCACTGACAGAGGCCTTTCTAGAAGATTGGTAGGAAGCAGGTACTGATGGACCAGAGCTTGCTGAATGAAGTTACCAGCTGACCTTGAGTCCAAGAATGCAGGCACAGACAGTGTGACTCCCTTGTGAGAGAGAGTCACTGGAACTGAAAGTTTCAGAGAGGACTTCTCCTTGTCTAGGACCACCTCTCCAACTGATCCTAACTGATCCCAACTGAAACATTGGCGTTTACCGGCTTCTGCGGACAATTACGCACAAAGTGGGCCTTGCCTCCACAATACAGACACAGGTTCTCTGCTTTGCGGCGTAGACGTTCCTGGTCAGACAATCGAAGGTGCTCTATTTGCATGGGCTCTTCAGATGTGGTGGACACTAGAGGAAGAACCGGGCTTTGGAAGGATGGAGCCAAATTAGGTGGTTTTCTGGTGCATGCGACCTCCTTAGAACGTTCTCTGAAACGCATATCTATCCTTGTGGCCAAGGTGTTCTGGTCATTCAGAGTAGACAGACGGTAGAGACCAGCTAATTCATCCTTAATCCAGTCAGAAAGGCCCTTCCAGAACACTGCCTCATTGTTTCATGCAAGTTCGGCAGCCAAGGTACGAAACTGGATGGCGTACTGACCCACATGCGAGGAACCCTGTCGTAGACGTAGTGGAGGACGTGCGGCCGGGCTCTTCAAAGACCAGCCGGAAGGTAGCCAGGAAAGTCTGCAGATTTGTGGTCTCTGGAATTCCATGTTCCCAAATAGGATTTGCCCAAGCAAGGGCCTCATTAGACAGCAGGGACACAATGAAGGCAACTTTGGACCACTCAGTAGGAAACTTCTGACACACCAGTGGCACACAAATCTGGGATGGCAGAGGAAGTTGCACACCAGTGGCACACAAATCCGTATTCACCGGTGTGGTTATTGCAGGGGTAGCAGCGACTGGCGACCCTGCAGTAGCTGGAGAAGAAATGACATCCAGAAGATGAGCAGCAACATTTTGCATGAACTGCATCAAGACATCCTGACGTTCGCTCTGACGCCTCAATTCGTGTAGAAATTCCTGAACGACAGGCTTGGGGTGACCAGCGGGTCCATGGCCTCAGCGTACTGTCAAAAAACCAGCGGGTGTGAACCCACTGTTCCACGTGTCCTACCTCCTCTAAGTGCGTTGTCTAAGTGAACCCCTAGATTCTTCACAGTACCCCTGATGGTGGGGATAGACTTTCCCGAGGGGAACACCAGGTCGCTACCTCTTGAGGAGGATAGGCACACGAGGCAGCTGGTCCAGGTGGACCAGGAGGTACCAGAAGTACAGGTGTATTCAGGCAGGCAGTCGTTACCAGGAGCAACAGTGCAGAATTGAAGGATGAGGCAGAGGCGTAGCCAGACAGGCGAAAGGTCAGGGCAGGTGGCACAGGTACAGGTCAGGCAATCCGGGTCGGCAACAGGAGAGTCAAGGCTAGCAGACAGGGATCAGATGGGTAGCAGAATCTAATAACACAAATACGAGTCAGGAACACAAGTGGTTATCAGGAGCCTTAGCAGAGCACAAGGACCTTGACGCTGAGGCATCTGGGAAGGGAGCTGAGCCACTTATATATGCACAGGAGGGCTAGGATAGGTCACATGACCTAAGCCACAAAGCCCAGGAAGTGCAGCAAGAACAAACAGCAAGCATGCTGTGGCTAGGGGTGAGAGAAAACAGTGGAGTGGATCTAGAACAACATCACCCACACAGACAGAGCCCAGGACTGCAGCGGTGAAATGGGAAGCACCGGCCACAGATCACCGCTGAACACGGAGCCCGGAACCGCAGCGGTAAGCAGGGGAGCAGCGGCGCACAGCAGCCGCTGTTACAGCCATATAGTTTCAGGCCACATACTGTAGTTGAAGGATGATTTGTCGCTGCCTGGCACTAACTGAATAGCTTCTGGGGAATTGTCCCTGACTATGCCACTGGATTATTCTGTACTGCATATCTGTCTCTTCCACATTAACGTTACTGGAACCTGGAATATCTGACTACCCTCCTGACAACTGCTTATATACTGCATAATCGTAGTTACCCATAGTGGCTGTATCCTCTGATTCCCTAGTCTGGCTCCTTATCATGACCATTATCCAGAGAATTAACCACCAAGATAGTTTGAGGCACCAAAGTCCTGGTACCAAAAGAGAACCTCGACTATGGCTGATGGGAAAATGGAGTTTGATAGGGGCGGATAGGACTCCCCCATTTCCTCTGCTGTCTGCCTCAGGGAGATCCTGGGATAACTGTCCATCTATGGGCAGTGACGTCACAGAAGCTTTTAGAGCCATCCATTTCATGGAGGCCAGTGAAGGATGTCATACAGAGGCATCCATCAGTCATAGGCAATTATGGCCTCCATTAAAAGGACATGTTAGCTGCGCTATTCCACACCATTCTTTTGATGTATACTGATGTATCCCAGCCATTTTGGCCTCTGTATGACTAATGGAGCCCTATGGACATGTTTAGCATATATGTTTTGAAGTTTCCTGATGTACATGTTAGACATAGGGCAAAAACATGATGGGAACAGGCCCATAGGTAAAAGATACCCAGAGAAAGGGCTAACATATTGGTATCATAGGGACCTCACTATAACAATAGGCCTTTCATATGTCACTGTATGGTACCTCTGTATGGCATCAATGACTGTGATAGTCTACTCTGATGAATAGCTCTGTATTGCACATCTAATGGGCCCTGGCAAGACATACTTCTGTATCAATTAGACAGAATTAAACCTCTGTATGGCTTCATCTGAAACTAGAGGCACCCAGAGGTTCAGTAGGACTAAGGAGATATTGGCTGGTATCACAAAACACCTTACTGCATGTTTATTGCATGTAGTCACATCACAGTCTCCAAAGTCTTTCTTGTTTAAAAATTGGCCATAAAAAGTAAACTTTAAACCAGCTATTGTTTTATGATGTGTTGATCCAGAAGTAGGCAAAGACACTCAATGGCTATATCTGGTAATTCACGTCAATGGGGTTGACCTGCAATACCAGACGCATCCTATGGACAACAGTGATGCCATTCCTGGAAAAAAAAAAAATCTAATCTCAAGGACTCTTTTAGATGAATTGGTATTTCTTTGTTCTTGTACATAGAGATTATGGGGGACATTTTTTAAATATGCTGGTCTTATTCTCTCTTCGTTTGGAGTCACATATCTTATAATTACTAAAAAGGCACCCGCCTCTTAATAGTTGTGGCGCATCTGTGCAGGTCCTTGAGCCAAAACAGAAATCTACACCAAGTTTCCTTTATAATAGACACCAGTCTCCTAGTATAGATTGCAATAAATGTGCGGGCCCTGCTCTAGACAGCCCTGCTCTGCCCACCTTGTGGTAAAGTGGCCAGCAGGGCTCTAACCCCCCAAAAAGTTACAACATTTTGTGCAATCATGGCGCACACCAATTTTTCTGGCATACAGGGTACTAAAAATGTCCCCCTAAGTTCCTTGATCGCCCTTTACATAACATAAATTTCCTTTTAATTTTCCTTACCTCGTGGCATTTATCTTGTCTCTGGTTAGGGGTGACAATTAAATTGGTTACTACAAAAAAGACATTCTCCCCCTGCAAAAAAAGGGAAGGATAGGAAAATCAGTGTTTGGCTTATTTATTTATTTTTTTTACAAAATTCTTTGAAAAAGAGTTACACTAACCTGAGGAGGGATGACATAATCCACTACATCCCACAGTCTTGGCCCGAGTTCAGTAGTATTTGTATAGGCAACTCCCTTTAACTTTGTTATGACAGAGCTTTGTATGGAGGTGTCTGTATCTTGATAACCTTTTTTAACCACAAACACCCACCTGTCCAATAACACAAGGAAATAAATAAATCTTTATGAAAATCTCAAGTAGTAGTGATTTTAGGGTAAATGCTTACAACTTACAGTAAAAAAACAAAACAAATGAAATTAACCCCTTCGACCCTGCCATTTTTCACCTTAAGGGACCAGGTCATTTTTAGCAAATCTGACATGTGTCACTTTATGTGGCAATAAAAAAATGCTTTTACTTATCCAGACCATTCTGAGATTGTTTTCTCGTCACATATTGTACTTCATGACAGTGGTAAATTTGAGTCAAAATATTTCATATTTATAAAAAAAATACCAAATTTACCAAAAATTTTCAAAAATTAGCAAATTTGCAAATTTCTATTTCTCTACTTTTAAAATAGATAGTAATATCTCCAAAAATAGTTATTACTTTACATTTCCCATATATCTATTTGAAAATGACATTTTATTTTATTGGGACGTTAGAAGGCTTAGAAGTTTAGAAGCAAATCTTGAAGGATAACTGTCACACTTAGACCCTAATTTCAATTTTCATATATGTAGTTACTAATAACATGATATTCCAGAATCAGTTACTATTAGACTGACTTACCCCATATTTAATAAGATTCAGCCCTTAGCAACCAGTCTGCATAAAACTGCAATTTCACTATTCAGTTAAGATGGCCGCCACTGCCCTCACCCTGAGGCTAATCCCGCCTGCCCTCACTAGCCAGTAACAATAGCCCCCCAAAAGTGTCAGTAACCAGAGCCCTCCCCCCTAAAGGGTTAAACTCCTGCAGCACAAAGGGGTCCTCTTACCACATGTTGCTTTCATTTATACACTGAGCAGATGGCAGATCTCCCTTCCCTGGTCTGCGCTGCTTCAACTCTGCATTCTCCAGCTCTGCTGAGTGAGGGAGCGTCTGCCAAGCGCAGGGACAGGGAGAAGTGCACACAGCCCAGGCACTGTTATCAGCTGCTGGGGAGGACCTGGCTTTAATCATTTACTTACAGTCCCTGGCTGTCAGTAATCTGACCTTGCACGCAGCCTGCTTCTGTGTCCTCCGTCCTTCAACAGATAGACGGACCATGCCTAGCAACCCTATTTTAAGCACAGGTAAAAGTAGGCAATACAGGGGACAAAAATGTGGAATTAAGGGGTAATTGAATACACAGTGAAAAGTTGAAATAGGGCCACCAAGGTGATATTAATCACCACAATCCCCCAAAAAAATGCGACAGTTATACTTTAACTTTAACCAGTTCAGTTATTAAGTCATTTTGTGGGGCTTACATATTAGAAACCAACTATAAATCACACCATTTTACAAACTACACCCCTCAAGCTATTCAAAACTGATTTTATAAACTTTATTAACTCTTTAGGTGTCCCACGAGAATTAAAGGAAAATGGGAATGAAATTTCAAAATTTCACTTTTTTTTAGCTGATTTAAAATTTTAATCTATTATTTCTGCAACACATCAATGGTTAACAGCAAAACAAAACTCAAAATTCATTACCTGATTCTGGAGTTTACAGAAACACCCCATATGTGCTCAAAAAATGATGTATGTGCGCGCAGCAGGGTTCAGAGTGGAAGGAGCACCATATGGCTTTTGGAGAGTGGATTTAGCTGGAATGGTAATTTGGAGCAATGTCGCATATGAAGACACCCTGAGGTGGCCCTACAGTAGAAACCCCCAAAAAGTGACCACATTTTGGAAACTACACCCCTCAAGGAATCTTTCAAGGTGTGTAGTGAGCACTTTGACCTCAACGGTGTTTTCCAGAATTAGGAAACACTTGGCAGTGAAAATGAAAAATTTAATCTTTTTCACAAAACAGTTGCTTTACACCCACATTTTTCACTTTACTAAAGGTAACAGGTCAAATTGCACCCCACATTTTGTTACCCATTTCCCCCCGAATATAGCAACACCCCATATGTGCTCAAAAAATGATGTATGGACACACAGCAGGGCTCTAGATTTAAACAGCAAAATATGGATTTTGCTGGGCTGAATTGGCAGACATTAATTTTAGGTGCCATGTCGCATTTAAAAAATTCCTGAGGTACCCAGAAATTAAAAAACCCCCAAAAAGTGACCCCATTTTGGAAAGAGCACCCCCGTACGAACATTTTAAGTGGTGGAAAGGGTACTTTTCAGCAAACAGGTGTCTCAGGCAGAAACACTTGTTAAAGGATTTCAAAGCACACATTTGTGATAAGGAAAAATTACTAGCAGACCCCAATTTTTCACTTTCACAAGGAGTTAAAGGAGAAAATGCACCCCAGTATGTGTTCCCCATTTTTTACCCATTCAGGGAACACCCCATATGTGCTTGTAGCCTGCTGTAGGGGCGCACTTCAGGAAAACAGCAAAATATGTATTTTGCTGGCAGGCTGTTTCACGGAATTCTCGTGGAGCACGACCTGCGGGGGACCCCATTGGAGTAGCGGGACAGGTCACGCATGTGCCTGTGGAATCTTCGGTTCCGACTCCTTTGCGTATTCATGCTGAGAGGAGGTTCGCAAAGGGTTACGTGGCCGAACGTATGCGCATCTTATTCGCTACGTGGGCTGCTGGCTGGGAATATATGTAGTGTCCCACTACGTAAAGGTGGGCACTACTAAGGGTTATGTTGCTCCCACCTCCTGTGGGAGATTGGTATTTTGTATTGCATTGTAATGTGTAATTCCATGTTAATTCCTGTGTACCAGGCCTGTTAGGGGTGTAGTTTCTCCTCCCAAGCTGTAGAGGGAGCTAGGGAACCCCCTAGTATATATAGTTAGGCCCAGACAGGAAAGAGTTAGTTCAGTCTAATCAAGGAGGCTAAGTAGCTCAGTCTAACCTGCCTGAGGTCCCTGAGCAAGAGAAGCTCAGAAGTTAATCCAGGGGAAGAAGTTACCTCCTGAAGATATATATAGCACCTTTAAAAGTACAGTGCAGAGCCACTTTTATCCAGCCAAATAGAAAGCTGAAGGGCAGAAGGATATTTACAGCAAGAGGATATATACCAGAGGAAGGTTTCCCTACCCAAGGATAAAGCCAGCAATAGGGCATACGGGCCTTGGTGAAAGCCAGACAGGATCTGAGGAAAGTACAGCCTGATCTGTAAGTGTTATTCCCTCTGAGTATCTTGCAAAGACTTTGCCTGCCATTTGTATAAAGCCTGCCTGTATTCAACATTATACATATGGAACTAACTGAAGACTGTATATAGTTGGACTGTTCAGTAAAAAGAAGTTCTGGTTACTGCAACTTTGTGTACCTCAATTATTCCTACAACAAATCGGTGTGCCACCGTTACCGGCACTAATTATTCATGCCAGGGGTATGAATAATTATGGGCAACACTGTACAGGCTGTCTGCACAGGGTATGTGCAGATAGGACGTATATACACAGTGGGCAGTTGGGAAGGGGTTAAGTGAAAGGTAACATTCAGCTGAGCTAGCCCTACAAAGCATTGTGACTGGTTTATCACTGAGTTCCCCTTTAAGGCCCTTATAAACCAGAAATCAAAATCAGGGAATCCTTCCGTTTGTGCAGGATTCCAGACAGACTGTATTTTATTGAATACTGGATTCTAAATACAAACGGACATATCCTACATTACACAAATGTTAGTTTTTTGGGTTGTAACCCAGGCCATGTCCTTCCTGTCTAGTAGCCTGATTTCCTTCTTTTTAAGGGGGCAGTGCACAGAAGCGACTGTACAATTAATAAAAATGTTCCTGCGGGCGCTTACAGTATCAGTAATAAAGTCATGTGGAGCATGAAACGACAGTTACTGATCTGCAGAAAGATATATCTAAAAAAGAAACAACCAACCGCATCCTATCAGTAACAGTTCTGCAGATTTTATCTAAGCCGGAACGCCCATCTTGAAAAATATTCTGAATTTATGTTGCTTTTAAAATTTCTCTTGATTATTTTTTTTATTCAATGGTTTAGAAGTAATTATAGGGCAATAGCTAAATTCAGTCTAGTGACATCTAAAATCTTTTAATGTTAGTACTGGCTGCCAAAGTGGGTGCAGGGTATTCCCAGTGTCGGACCCACTGTACAGTTATATGCATATATTACCTATACACACTACTCAGTTTTTTATATGAACATAGGCAATATACTGTATAGCATCTTAGCCAATCTATCTATATGTCAGCCTACTGTGCCATGTGTCACCTGTGCAGGAGGTGGGGGACTAGGAACCCACCTTTCTCAGGGGCCCACCGGGTGATTCACCTGTTCCCCTGTGGGCCAGTGCGAGTGTGGGTAATTCCCATAAAGAATTGATAGGGCGAGCCTAAATGACTATGCAGGAAGCAGAAGGAGCAGGGGTGCACAGAGAGACTTGGGTCTGCCCTTGATGCACTTAACTGCTAATCTGCATATGGAAAAAAAAGTACTTTTCTCCAAAATAAAGCGACGGATCAGTAAGTGAAAGGTATCATTACATTCAGCTGAGTTAGCCCAACAAGGGATGTACTGTGAGATTCCTGATGACAGATTCACTTCAACCAGTTGAGCCAAGTTAACCCTAGCCTCATCTGTATAGTCCCTCTGACTGTAACATGGATTCTTTTCTGCACATAATGTGCTGACGTTCTGGTTCGGTGACTGCTCAGTGTAGGACTTGGGCCTCGCTCTGGGTCTGTCTGCGAGGAGTGGTACTTTTCATGACTAGTGTGCATATCTCTGATCAAGTTCTACCTGTTTTACCACTTTCTTCAATCTGGGGGCAGAAGTGTGGAAGAAAGTGTAGAAAAACACTGTGCCTTCTCCGCTGGTAAGACTGGGCTGCCGTCACTGTGTAAAGGGAAGTGTTATGTAATGTGTGTGGATAGAGATAGATAGATAGATATATCTATGTCTCCTGTATCTAAGAGAGGCAAAGGAATCCATGTATTCTTCTGCCTCCTCCAGCAGCAGATGGTCTGCCAGGTAAGGGATATGCCCGTCCCATGTCCAGTGTATTATATAAGGAGGCTGAGGAAGAGCTTTGTTCTTTTGCCTCCTCCAGCAGCAGGGGGTCAGCCAGGTCTAGAGGCGTCGCTACAGGGGGCGAGGGGGGGCCCCCCCTATGTTATTCTTTGCCCCCCCAGGTGCCCCCCCGCTGACTCCCCCCAAAGCAGGCCGGTGAATACTAATGAGCGCTTCTATTATGGAAGCGCTCATTAGTACCGAAGGACCAGGAAGCGGTAAACGCTCTGTACTCACCACTTCCTGGTCCTCGGCTGTCGGCTGTGCAGGGCTGCGCACAGCGCGAGGGCGCTCTGTGACCTCACGCTGTGCGTGCCAGTTCAGAGCACAGTCGACTGAGGAGAGAGAAAATTGCAGGCGGCGTCCGTCCAGGAGCAGGAGAGGTAAGTGTTTTTTTATTTTATAAAAAATGTGGCTGCTGGGGGCATAATAGGGGCTAATCATGAGAGGCATAATGGGGGCTAATTGGAGGCATATGGGGGCTAATAAGAGGCATAATATGGGCTAATGAGGCATAATGGCTTATAATGGGGGCTAATGAGGCATAAGGGCTGATATGGGGGCTAATGAGAGGCATGGGGGCTGATATGGGGGTGATAAGAGGCATAATGGGGGCTAATAAGAGGAATAATGGGGGCTAATGAGGCATAAGGGCTTATAATGGGGGCTAATGAGGCATAAGGACTGATATGGGGCTAATGAGAGGCATGGGGGCTGATATGGGGGTGATAAGAGGCATAATGGGGGCTAATAAGAGGAATAATGGGGGCTAATGAGGCATAAGGGCTTATAATGGGGGCTAATGAGGCATAAGGACTGATATGGGGCTAATGAGAGGCATGGGGGCTGATATGGGGGTGATGAGAGGCATAATGAGGGCTAATGAGAGGCATAATAAGTGTCATCCACAGATGCCCCCATAACAGTGTGTCTTCCACAGATCCACCATAACAGTACGCCTGCGCACTGACGAGAGACAGAAAGAAGGGGAAAGAATCTGCGGAAGCGGCACAGCAGACGACTGAATAGCTTCTTTTGTAAGTAAATTGTTTTATTATAAATGTATCCCTGCATACCGCAATTCTCTCGTATTTTGTAATCTTATTTATATATACTTTTTGCGCCCCCATTTTTGACTGTGGTATCTTTGTGCCCCCCTATATATTGTTCCTAGAGTCGCCACTGGCCAGGTGGCTGGAGTCACGTCCAGTACTTTGGCCAAAAAGCTCCACCTTGGCTGCTTTGCCACTGCCTGTCAATCAAAGCAGTGAGAGAGGGGCCGGCCACAGAAAGGTGTGGAACTGCATCAAAGGCCTAATTTGCATATTAACCCCTTAGGGACTTAGGGCGTACCGGTACGCCCTGTTTCCCGAGTCCTTAAGGACCCAGGGCATACCGGTACGTCCTAACTTTAAAACGGCGCGGCGTGGGTTAATCGTAACAGGATGTCCGCTGAAATTATTCAGCGGGCATCCTGTCACAACGCCGTGTCAATTCTGACCTGCGGTTTGCGGCTTTTACCTGGTGCGGCAGAGGCGGGCGGCGGTGCCATCGGGTCCCCATGCGGCTGTAGGGGGGACCCAATGGCATGGAAGGCAGCGCAATGCCTTCCTGAGGCATCTGCGCTGCCTTCCGGTGACGAGCCTGTGAGATCCAGCCCCCTGGATCTCACAGGCCAGAAGCTGTATGAGTAATACACACAGTATTACTCATACAGCCAATGCATTCCAATACAGAAGTATTGGAATGCATTGTAAAGGGGATTAGACCCCCAAAAGTTCAAGTCCCAAAGTGGAACAAAAAATAAAGGTAAAAAAAAGTTGAAAAAATAAAGTTTTCCCCCCAAAAATGTTAAGTTTCAAGTAAAAATAAACAAAAACGTCATTTTCCCCAAATAAAGTTAAAAAAAATTGGTAAAAAATAGGGGGGGGGGGGGGAAAGTATACATATTAGGTATCGCCGTACATCACAAAAAGTACAACAGCAAGCGATCAAAAAGGCGTTTGCCCACCAGAATAGTACCAATCTAACCGTCACCTCATCCCGCAAAAAATGAGCCCATACCTGAGACAATCGGCCACAAAAAAAAAAAATATGGCTCAGGGTATGGAGACACTAAAACATCATTTCTTTTGTTTTTAAAAAGCTGTTATTGTGTAAAACTTACATAAATAAAATAAAAAGTATACATATTAGGTATCGCCGCGTCCGTATCGACCGGCTCTTAAAAAATATCACATGACCTAACCCCTGAGATGAACACCGTAAAAAATAAAAAATAAAAACTGTGCTAAATAAACAATTTTTTGTCACCTTACATCACAAAAAGTGTAATAGCAAGCGATCAAAAAGTCATATGCACCCCAAAATAGTGCCAATCAAACCGTCATCTCATCCCGCAAAAAATGAAACCCTACCTAAGATAATCGCCCAAAAACTGAAAAAACGATGGCTTTCAGAATATGGAGACACTAAAACATGATTTTTTTTTTGTTTCAAAAATGATATTATTGTGTAAAACTTACATAAATAAAAAAAAGTATACATATTAGGTATCGCCGCGTCCGTATCGACCGGCTCTTAAAAAATATCACATGACCTAACTCCTCAGATGAACACCGTAAAAAATAAAAACTGTGCTAAATAAAAAATTTTTGTCACCTTACATCACAAAAAGTGTAATAGCAAGCGATCAAAAAGTCACACGCACCCCAAAATAGTGCCAATAAAACCATCACCATCATCTCATCCCGCAAAAATCATACCCTACCCAAGGTAATCGCCCAAAAACTGAAAAAATTATGGCTCTCAGATTATGGAAACACTAAAACATGATTTTTTTGGCTTCAAAAATGAAATCATTGTGTAAAACTTACATAAATAAAAAGAAAGTATACATATTAGGTATCGCAGCATCCGTAATAACCTGCTCTATAAAAATATCACATGACCTAACCCCTCAGGTGAATACCGTAAAAAAATGAAAATAAAAACGGTGTAAAAAAAGATATTTTTTGTCACCTTACATCACAAAAAGTGTAATAGCAAGCGATCAAAAAGTCACACGCACCCCAAAATAGTGCCAATAAAACCTGTCATATCATCCCGCAAAAACCATACCCTACCCAAGGTAATCGCCCAAAAACTGAAAAAATGATGGCTCTCAGACTATGGAAACACTAAAACATGATTTTTTTTTTTGCTTTAAAAATGAAATCATTGTGTAAAACTTACATAAATAAAAAAAAAGTATACATATTAGGTATCGCAGCGTCCGTGAAAACCTGGTATATAAAAATATCACATGATCTAACCTGTCAGACGAATGTTGTAAATAACAAAAAATAAAAACGGTGCCAAAATAGCTATTTCCTGTTACCTTGCCTCACAAAAAGTGTAATATAGAGCAACCAAAAATCAAAACTAGTACCAACAATACTGCCACCCTATCCCGTAGTTTCTAAAATGGGGTCACTTTTTAGGAGTTTCTACTCTAGGGGTGCATCAGGGGGCTTCAAATGGGACATGGTGTCAAAAAAAACTGTCCAGCAAAACCTGCCTTTCAAAAACCGTATGGCATTCCTTTCCTTCTGCGCCCTGCCGTGTGCCCTTACAGCGGTTTACGACCACATAAACCATCATCTCATCCCGCAAAAATCATACCCTACCCAAGGTAATCGCCCAAAAACTGAAAAAATTATGGCTCTCAGATTATGGAAACACTAAAACATGATTTTTTTTGCTTCAAAAATGAAATCATTGTGTAAAACTTACATAAATAAAAAGAAAGTATACATATTAGGTATCGCAGCATCCGTAATAACCTGCTCTATAAAAATATCACATGACCTAACCCCTCAGGTGAATACCGTAAAAAAATGAAAATAAAAACGGTGTAAAAAAAGACATTTTTTGTCACCTTACATCACAAAAAGTGTAATAGCAAGCGATCAAAAAGTCACACGCACCCCAAAATAGTGCCAATAAAACCGTCATATCATCCCGCAAAAACCATACCCTACCCAAGGTAATCGCCCAAAAACTGAAAAAATGATGGCTCTCAGACTATGGAAACACTAAAACATGATTTTTTTTTTTGCTTTAAAAATGAAATCATTGTGTAAAACTTACATAAATAAAAAAAAAGTATACATATTAGGTATTGCAGCGTCCGTGAAAACCTGGTATATAAAAATATCACATGATCTAACCTGTCAGACGAATGTTGTAAATAACAAAAAATAAAAACGGTGCCAAAATAGCTATTTCTTGTTACCTTGCCTCACAAAAAGTGTAATATAGAGCAACCAAAAATCAAAACTAGTACCAACAATACTGCCACCCTATCCCGTAGTTTCTAAAATGGGGTCACTTTTTAGGAGTTTCTACTCTAGGGGTGCATCAGGGGGCTTCAAATGGGACATGGTGTCAAAAAAAACTGTCCAGCAAAACCTGCCTTTCAAAAACTGTATGGCATTCCTTTCCTTCTGCGCCCTGCCGTGTGCCCTTACAGCGGTTTACGACCACATATGGGGTGTTTCTGTAAACTTCAGGGCCATAAATATTGAGTTTAGTTTGGCTGTTAACCCTTGCTTTGTAACTGGAAAAAAATGATTAAAATGGAAAATCTGCCAAAAAAGTGAACTTTTGAAATTGTATCTCTATTTTAATAATTTTTTTCCAGTTACAAAGCAAGAGTTAACAGCCAAACTAAACTTAATATTTATGGCCCTGATTCTGTAGTTTACAGAAACACCCCATATGTGGTCGTAAACCGCTGTACGGGCACACGGCAGGGCGCAGAAGGAAAGGAATGCCATACGGTTTTTGAAAGGCAGGTTTTGCTGGACTGGTTTTTTTGACACCATGTCCAATTTGAAGCCCCCCTGATGCACCCCTAGAGTAGAAACTCCATAGAAGTGACCCCATCTAAGAAAGCACACCCCTCAAGGTATTCAAAACTGATTTTACAAACTTAGTTAACCCTTTAAGTGTTCCTTAAGAATTTATGGAAAATAGAGATACAATTTCAAAATTTCACTTTTTTGGCAGATTTTTTATTTTCCATTAATTCTTGTGGAACACCTAAAGGGTTAACGACGTTTGTAAAATCAGTTTTGAATACCTTGAGGGGTGTAGTTTCTTAGATGGGGTCACTTTTATGGAGTTTCTACTCCAGGGGTGCATCAGGGGGGTTTCAAATGGGACATGGTGTCAAAAAAACCAGTCCAGCAAAACCTCCACTCCAAAAACCGTATGGCATTCCTTTCCTTCTGCGCCCTGCCGTGTGCTCGTACAGCGGTTTACGACCACATATGGGGTGTTTCTGCAAACTACAGAATCAGGGCCATAAATATTGAGTTTGGTTTGACTGTTAACCCTTGCTTTGTAACTGGAAAAAAAATATTAAAATGGAAAATCTGCCAAAAAAGTGAAATTTTGAAATTGCATCTCTATTTTCCATTAATTCTTGTAGAACACCTAAAGGGTTAACAAAGTTTGTAAAATCAGTTTTGAATACCTTGAGGGGTGTAGTTTATAGAATGGGGTCATATTTTGGTGGTTTCTATTATGTAAGCCTCGCAAAGTGACTTCAGACCTGAACTGGTCCCTAAAAATTGGGTTTTTGAAAATTTCAGAAAAATTTCAAGATTTGCTTCTGAAGTTCTAAGCCTTGTAACATCCCCAAACAATAAAATATCCTTCCCAAAATGATCCAAACATGAAGTAGACATATGGGGAATGTAAAGTAATAACTATTTTTGGAGGTATTACTATGTATTATAGAAGTAGAGAAATTTAAACTTGGAAATTTGCAATTTTTTAAAATTGTTTGGTAAATTTGGTATTTTTTTTATAAATAAAAATAATTTTTTTTACTTCATTTTACCAGTGTCATGAAGTACAATATGTGATGAAAAAACTGTCTCAGAATGGCCTGGATAAGTCAAAGCGTTTTAAAGTTATCAGCACTTAACCACCTCAGCTCCCCTAGCTTAAACACCCTTAATGACAGACCACTTTTTACAATTCTGCACTACTACACTACTTTCAGGGTTTATTGCTCGGTCATACAACTTACCACCCAAATGAATTTTACCTCCTTTTCTTCTCACTAATAGAGCTTTCATTTGGTGGTATTTCATTGCTGCTGACATTTTAACTTTTTTTGTTATTAATCAAAATTGACTGAAATTTTTGCAAAAAAATTACATTTTTCACTTTCAGTTGTAAAATTTTTCAAATAAAACTACATTTCTATATAAATTTTTCTCAAAATTTATTGTTCTACATGTCTTTGATAAAAAAGCATGCAATAAGTGTATATTTATTGGTTTGCGCAAAAGTTATAGCGTTTACAAACTATGGTACAAAAATGTGAATTTCCGCATTTTGAAGCAGCTCTGACTTTCTGAGCACCTGTCATGTTTCCTGAGGTTCTACAATGGCCAGACAGTAAAGACACCCCACAAATGACCCCATTTCGGAAAGTAGACACCCTAAGGTATTCGCTGATAGGCATAGTGAGTTCATAGAACTTTTTATTTTTTGTCACAAGTTAGCGGAAAATGATGATTTTTTTTTTTCTTACAAAGTCTCATATTCCACTAACTTGTGACAAAAAATAAAAACTTCCATGAACTCACTATGCCCATCACGAAATACCTTGGAGTTTCTTCTTTCCAAAATGGGGTCACTTGTGGGGTAGTTATACTGCCATGGCATTTTAGGGGCCCTAATGCGTGAGAAGTAGTTTGAAATCCAAATGTGTAAAAATGCCCTGTGAAATCCTAAAGGTGCTCTTTAGGCCCCTTTCACACGGGCGAGTATTCCGCGCCTGCACTGAATACCGACCCATTCATTTCAATGGGGCTGTTCACATGAGCGGTGATTTTCACGCATCACTTGTGCTTTGCGTGAAAATCGCAGCATGCTCTATATTCTGCGTTTTTCACGCAACACAGACCCCATAGAAGTGAATGGGGTTGCGTGAAAATCGCAAGCATCCACAACAAAGTGCGGATGCGGTGCGATTTTCACGCACGGTCGCTAGGAGACGATCGGGATGGAGACCCGATTATTATTATTTTCCCTTATAACATGGTTATAAGGGAAAATAATAGCATTCTGAATACAGAATGCATAGTAAAATAGCGCTGGAGGGGTTAAAAATAAATAAATAATAATTTAACTCACCTTAGTCCACTTGATCGCGATGCCCGGCATCTCCTTCTGTCTCCTTTACTGAACAGGACCTGTGGTGACCATTCATTATAGGTCAAGGACCTGTGGTGACGTCACTCCGGTCATCACATGATCTTTTACCATGGTGATGGATCATGTGATTACCGGAGTGACCTCACCACAGGTCCTTGACCTGTAATGAATGCTCACCACAGGTCCTGTTCAGTAAAGGAGACAGAAGGAGATTCCGGGCGTCGCGATCAAGTGGACTAAGGTGAGTTAAATTTTTATTTTTTTTAACCCCTCCAGCGATGTTTTACTAAGCATTCCTTATTCAGAATGCTATTATTTTCCCTTATAACTATGTTATAAGGGGAAATAATACAATCTACAGAACACCTTACCCAAGCCCGAACTTCTGTGAAGAAGTTCGGGTTTGGGTACCAAACATGCGCGATTTTTCTCACGCGAGTGCAAAACGCATTACAATGTTTTGCACTCGCGCGGAAAAATCGCGGGTGTTCCCGTAACGCACCCGCACATTTTCAAGCAACGCCCGTGTGAAAGAGGCCTTAGAATTTGGGCCCCTTTGCGCACCTAGGCTGCAAAAAAGTGTCACACATGTGGTATTGCCGTACTCAGGAGAAGTAGGGCAATGTGTTTTGGGGTGTCTTTTTACATATACCCATGCTGGGTGACATAAATATCTCTGTCAAATGACAACTTTGTATAAAAAAAATGGGAAAAGTTGTCTTTTAGAGAGATATTTCTCTCACCCAGCATGGGTATATGTAAAAAGACACCCCAAAACACATTGCCCTACTTCTTCTGAGTACGGAGATACCACATGTGTGACACTTTTTTGCAGCCTAGGTGGGCAAAGGGGCCCAAATTCTAAAGAGCACCTTTAGGATTTCACAGGGCATTTTTAACACATTTGGATTTCAAACTACTTCTCACGTGTTAGGGCCCTAAAATGCCAGGGCAGTATAAATACCCCACAAGTGACCCCATTTTGGAAAGAAGACACCCCAAGGTATTCCGTGAGGGGCATGGCGAGTTCCTAGAATTTTTTTTTTTTGGCACAAGTTAGTGGAAAATTATGATTTTTTGTTTTTCTTACAAAGTCTCATATTCCACTAACTTGTGACAAAAAATAAAAACTTCAATGAACTCACTATGCCCATCACAAAATACTTTGGGGTGTCTTCTTTCCAAAATGGGGTCACTTGTGGGGTAGTTATACTGCCCTGGCATTTTAGGGGCCCTAATGCGTGAGAAGTAGTTTGAAATCCAAATGTGTTAAAAATGCCCTGTGAAATCCTAAAGGTGCTCATTAGAATTTGGGCCCCTTTGCCCACCTAGGCTGCAAAAAAGTGGCACACATGTGGTATTGCCGTACTCAGGAGAAGTAGGGCAATGTGTTTTGGGGTGTCTTTTTACATATACCCATGCTGGGTGAGAGAAATATCTCTCTAAAAGACAACTTTTCCCATTTTTTTTATACAAAGTTGTCATTTGACAGAGATATTTATCTCACCCAGCATGGGTATATGTAAAAAGACACCCCAAAACAGAAATAGCGGGTGTCACGCCTTATTCCACTCCTGCTACAGACACAACATCTTTTTCGGGGTGGCCCTTGGGTTGAGGTACCAGAAACGACACTGGGGAAATGTCGCTCGTGTAGACGGCTCACTACACTGGTGGATGGGGCCACGGAACCTCCTGGATACAGGAGGTTCTCGATGATCTCTTCCTGAAATTTGAGGAAGGATCCTGTTCTCCCAGCCTTACTGTAGAGAACAAAACTATTCTACAGAGCCAATTGAATCAAATATACAGACACCTTCTTATACCAGCGTCTGGTGCGTCGGGAAACTAAATAAGGAGCCAACATCTGGTCATTGAAGTCCACCCCTCCCATGAGCAAATTATAGTCGTGGACTGAGAGGGGCTTTTCAATGACACTGGTTGCCCGTTCTATTTGTATTGTCGTGTCTGCGTGAATGGAGGAGAGCACGTAAACGTCACGCTTGTCTCTCCATTTCACCGCGAGCAGTTCTTTATTACACAAGACAGCCCTCTCCCCCCTTGCAAGACGGGTGGTAACGAGCCGTTGGGGGAAGCCGGTGCCACAGCAGCCAATCTGTTCTAGGAACAAATGCCTGAAGAGGGGCGCACTTGTGTAAAAATTGTCCACATAAAGATGGCACCCCTTGCCAAATAAGGGTGACACCCAGTCCCAGACTGTCTTCCCACTACTCCCCAGGTAGTCAGGGCAACCGACCGGCTCCAGGGTCTGATCTTTACCCTCATAGACTCGAAATTTGTGCTTATAGCTTGTGGCCCTTTCACAGAGCTTATACAATTTGACCCCATACCGGGCGCGCTTGCTTGGGATGTATTGTTTGAAGCCAAGGCGCCCGGTAAAATGTATAAGGGACTCGTCTATGCAGATGTTTTGCTGAGGGGTATACAAATCTGCAAATTTGGTGTTAAGGTGGTCTATGAGGGGCCGAGTTTTGTGGAGCCGGTCAAAAGCTGGGTGGCCTCTGGGACGAGAGGTGCTGTTGTCGCTAAAGTGCAGGAAACGCAGGATGGTCTCAAATCGTGTCCTGGACATGGCAGCAGAGAACATGGGCATGTGATGAATTGGGTTCGTGGACCAATATGACCGCAATTCATGCTTTGTTGTCAGGCCCATGTTGAGGAGAAGGCCCAGAAAAGTTTTAAATTCGGAAACTTGGACGGGTTTCCACCAGAAAGACTGGGCATAAAAGCTTCCCGGGTTGGCGGCTATAAATTGAGTGGCATACCGATTTGTTTCTGCCACGACTAAGTCCAAGAGCTCCGCAGTCAAGAACAGCTCACAAAACCCCAGTGCCAATCCGATCTGAGCTGTCTCAACCTGAACTCCAGACTGGGCGGTGAAAGGGGGAACTACTGGTGTGACTGGCCCATTCAACTGGCCCACGATGACCAATCCACTTTCCAGGAAACTGTTCATCTAGGAATGCTCGGACCTGACACCCATAATGTGGTGGTGCACCATCTTGCTGGAAAAACTCAGGGAACGTGCCAGCTAGATGAACAGTTTCCTGAAAAGTGGATTGGTCTTCGTGGGCCAGTTGAATGGCCCCCAAGGTCTCCCGATCTGACCCCCTTAGACTTTTATCTTTGGGGTCATCTGAAGGCAATTGTCTATGCTGTGAAGATACGAGATGTGCAGCACCTGAAACTACGGATACTGGAAGCCTGTGCTAGCATTTCTCCTGCGGTGTTGCTATCAGTGTGTGAAGAGTGGGAGAAGAGGGTTGCATTGACAATCCAACACAATGGGCAGCACATTGAACACATTTTATAAGTGGTCAGAAACTTGTAAATAACTCATGAAAGAATAAAGTTACGTTAAAACCAAGCACACCATTGTTTTTCTTGTGAAATTCCCAATAAGTTTGATGTGTCACATGACCCTCTTCCTATTGAAAAAACAAAAGTTATCATTTAAACACGTCCATGTGGCAGTATATGTTTAATCATAATGTATAGTCCCACTCACCACATCAAGGCGGCCTTTTTCGAGTGGGCCCCTACTCTAGTTTGGCTCAATGCCAAAGGGCAACCACCACTGCCACAACAGAGCATCTGCAGGCAGTGAGACCCCGCCGCCCGGTGCTGCTGCTGCTAGAGGCTTTTTGGTGCAGCTTCAATGCCAAATTCCACTGGCAAAAAACCCAGTGTGAAGTGTGCCTAAGAGAGTATTATAACTACTTGACAATTTTACTTTTGCCAATTGCAGATTATATTACTATATAGACTGAATTCTCTCCTTCCCGCATATTAGAACAGGAATGCTGAACAGATAACAAGACGAAATGAGACTCTCAGGTTCTAGCTTTGTCTCAGGGCAGACAGCCTCTGGCTGCATCTAGACTAACAGTGCCAAAATGGTCATAATCTCAGTGCCATATTTTTACACAATTAGAAATACGAATACTTTGTAATATATCACTTGGTGAAAGCCCAAGGGTTGTCATAATACAGTATCATCTTGGCAGTCATAATAAATAAATTAAAAGTTTGCAGTTCTCTCAAGACCATTCACTTAATCACTGCAGTAGGCTTTTTGGCCTGATATTAAGGAGTTATTTGTGGGACATGCACCATATTAAGAGATGTGAGGTCTGGATCAATTGTCAGTAGTGATAAATGTACAAACTGTAATTATATAAAACCATGAACACCATACCTCTGAACTTTTTGAAAAGCCCAAGAAGGAACAATGGCAGACCTCTAACTCTGCCCAGTGCATATCTATACAAGCCCAGTCCTGCTCAGTCCCCTTACTGACCCCCACATTAGTTATTCCCCTTTAGGCCCCTTTCACACGAGCGAGTATTCCGCGCGGATGCGATGCGGGAGGTGAACGCATTGCACCCGCACTGAATACTGACCCATTCATTTCTATGGGGCTGTGCACACGAGCGGTGATTTTCACGCATCACTTTTGCGTTGCGTGAAAATCGCAGCATGCTCCTCTTTGTGCGTTTTTCACGTAACGCAGGCCCCATAGAAATGAATGGGGTTGCGTGAAAATCGCAAGCATCCGCAAGCAAGTGCGGATGCGGTGCAATTTTCACGCACGGTTGCTAGGAGACGATCGGGATGGAGACCCGAACCTTATTATTTTCCCTTATAACATGGTTATAAGGGAAAATAATAGCATTCTGAATACAGAATGCTAAGTAAAACAGGGCTGGAGGGGTTAAAAAAAAAAAAAATCATTTAACTCACCTTAATCCACTTGCTCGCGTAGCCGGCATCTCCGTCTGACTCTTTTACTGTATAGGACCTGTGGAGAGCATTACTATAGTTTAAGGACCTGGGATGACGTCACTCCGGTCATCACATGGTACGTCACATGATCTTTTACCATGGTGATTCACCATGGTTAAAGATCATGTGACGTACCATGTGATGACCGGAGTGACGTCATCGAAGGTCCTTTAGCCAGGTCCTAAAGAAAAGAATACAGAAGCAGATGCCGGCTGCGCTATCAAGTGGATTAAGGTGAGTTAAATTATTTTTTATTTTTTTTAACCCCTCCAGTGCTATTTTAATTTTCATTCTGTAGTCAGAATGCTATTATTTTCCCTTATAACCATGTTATAAGGGAAAATAATACAATCCACAGAACACCGATCCCAAGCCCGAACTTCTGTGAAGAAGTTCGGGTTTGGGTACCAAACACGCACGATTTTTCTCACGCGAGTGTAAAACGCATTACAATGTATTGCACTCGCGCGGAAAAATCGCGGGTGTTCCCGCAACGCACCCGCGCATTTTTCAGCAACGCCCGTGTGAAAGAGGCCTTAGTGCCTCCTTAACAGTAGTGATGCTTCCTTACCCTACGGTCACATCAGTGTTTTGAAATGCGGCAGACTATTCCAGCAGAGGAACAGCCTGCCAGAGTTCACCGTATCCAGCATAGCCAGATAATGCTGTGAACCGCCAGATCCCTATTGACTACAATGGTATCTGACGGGGATCTGGACTCTTTCCAGCATAATGCCAGCTTTTGGCTAGACAAAAAGTCAGGCATTTAGGACTTTTTGTCCAGCTGGAAGCCAGTATTTATGCCATAAAGTGGAATGATCCCCATTGCATCCCATTGTAGTCAATTGGGATCCGTTCTTGGCATTATCCGGCTATGCCTGTGCCAGAACAACCTGCCGTATTTCAAAATGCCAATGTGAATGTACCCTTAGTGACTCCACACAGTAATTATGCCCCCTTTGTGCTCCCACACAGTAGTTTTGGTCCCTTACTGCCCCCACATAGTTATACCATCTTAGTGCCCCCTTCAACGTAGTGATGTTCCCTTAGTGACCTAACACAGTAGTTACATCCCCTTAGTGACCCCACACAGTAGTAGTTATGCCTCATTTGTGCCTCCATGCAGTAGTTATGGCATCTTTGCGCCCCCACACAGTACTTATGCCCCCTTACTGCCTCCAAACTGTAGAATGTAGCTATGCCCCATTTATGTTCCCACATAGTAGTTATGCTTCTTACTGCCTCCACACTGTAAAATGCCCCTTTTGTGGCCCCTCACAGTAGTTATGCTCCCATAGTGTCCGCACACAGTAGGTATATCTCTTTTACAGCAGTGCTGGCCCCTTACAATAATGTTGCCCCCTTAGTGCTCCCTTACAGTGGTGAAGCACCTTAGTATTAATAAAATGAAAAATGTAATGCTCACCTAGCCGTATTCCCCTGATGAATAGAGAGCATCAGGCCTAGTTTGGGTGGACCAGTGGCTTCTATGGCCTGAGAAAACTGTAATGGTCAGTGGGTGTGGAACCACTGTGTCAACCAACCAATTTCACTTTGGGCTAATCCTAATGGCATTATCCTGGCAGTCCCCTGGTATTCACCCTTTAACCTCTATACAGGGATCTGGATTTCACTTCAGGGGGATCACTAGACAGATACCTACTGGAGTGGGTGGCTCCATTGTGGGGGACAACTGACCCATGGGGGTTAACCCCTTCCCGACACATGACGTACTATTACGTCATGGAAGCCACTGCATTCCCGCAATTTGACGTAATAGTACAACATGGTGATCGGGCGGGCACCAGAGTGGTGCGCACCCGATCACTGCAGGGGCCCGGCAGTCTCTGGTAGCCGGGCCCCTGCTGTATCCGCCGGCATCGCTGTAAAAGCCCTTCTATGCCGCGGTCCGCGCTGACCACGACATAGAAGGGGTTTGTGTCGGGTGAGGGATCGTATCGAGTCCCCGCACTGCTGTGTAGCAGGGACTCGATGTGTCAGAAGGCAGCCCGATGCCGTGCAGAGTCAGTCCAGCCTGGGTCTCCTAGGCAACCTGTTAGTGTATTACTCTGTGTAATATACAAACAGGCAAAGCATTACAACACAATGCGCTGTAAAAATAAATAAATAAAAACTGCGCCAAAACAACCAATTTTTTGGTCACCTTGCCCCATAAAGTGTAATAATGAATTATCAAAATACATAAGTACCCAAAAATGGTACCAATAAAAACATCAACTCTTCCTGCAAAAAACGTGCCCCTGCACAAAACGATCGGCAGAAAAATAAAATAAAATAGGGCGTTCAGAAAATGGAGATACAAAAAACATAATTTTTAAAAATCATATGTACCCCAAAATAGTACCAATAAAACTGGCACCTTATCCCGTAGTTTCCAAAATGTCATCACTTTTTTGAGTTTCTACTGTAGGGGTGCATCAGGGGGGCTTCAAATGGGATATAGCATTTAAAAACCAGTTCAGCTAAATCTGCCTTCCAAAAACCATATGGCGTTCCTTTCCTTTTGCGCCCTGCCGTGTGCCCATACAGCAGTTTACGACCACATGTGGGGTGTTTCTGTAAACCGCAGAATCAGGGTAATAAATATTGAGTTTTGTTTGGCTGTTAACCCTTGCTTTGCTACTGGAAAAAATGTATTAAACATTTTCCATTAATTCTTGTAGAACACCTAAAGGGTTAACAAAGTTTGTAAAATCAGTTTTGAATACCTTGAGGGGCGTAGTTTCTAAAATGGGGTCATTTTTGGGTGGTTTATATTATTTAAGCCCCACAAAGTGACTTCAGACCTGAACTGGTCCTTAAAAAGTGGTTTTTGGAAATTTTCTGAAAAACTTCAAGATTTACTTCTAAGCCTTCTAACGTCCCCAAAAAATAAAATGTAATTTTCAAAATGATCCAAACATGAAGTAGACATATGGGAAATGTAAAGTAATAACTAATATATGAGGTATCACTATCTATTATAAAAGTAGAGAAATATAAATTTGAAAATTTGGGAATTTTTCTAAATGTTTGGTAAATTTGGGATTTTTTAACAAATAAAGGTGAAATATATTGACTCAAATTTATGACTATCATGAAGTACTATGTGTCATATGAAAACAGTCTCAGAATGGCTTGGATAAGTAAAAGTGTTCCAAAGCTATTACCACATAAAGTGACACGTCAGATTTGCAAAAAATTGCCTGGGCAGAAGAGCGAAAACTGGCCGGGGGTAGAAGGGGTTAAAGACTACAGGTCAAATCACTAAGCGATCAGACTAAATTTGTAGTCAGTAATAGGCCGAGTGCATGTGAAACTGTAAAATAGTCCAAAGGTCATGGGTAGGCAACACAGGGTCAGTACAGTGATCAGGCATGGGTCAGGTGAGGTGGCAGAGGGTCAGGATTCAGGAATCAGGTAGAAGTAGGTATACGGGCAGACAAGTGGATTATAACACATTTGTAAACCTATTGCTCAGACAGAGAATGAGAAAAACAGCATGGCATACGTAGTAGAAGCTAACAGATTAGAAACAGGCTAGCAGCTGCACACAGAACCAAAGGATGGTTTAACAGCAGAATGAGGAGATGTTCAATGAAGAATATCCCCCATAGACACAAAGGACACCAGTGTCTGGGCCCGCTGCCAGAGCACTGGACCTGTAACAGAGACAGGGTGCCCAAAGTAGCAAAGCAGTAGTAGGCACGGGCCGCCGACATAACAGGAGAGCTCACAGCTCCATGATTCACCACTGTATCCAACTGTATCTGCATACTCAGGACACAGATATAGTTGAAATGGGGACATACCTCAGCTGTCCCAGGACCACGGAACAGCTGTTGAAATCTGAGACTTTTCAATGAATCTGGGACTGTTGGGAGTTATGATCAACACTAGTGTTGAGCGAAGTGAAGCATTCAAAGTGGAACTCGGTCCGATGATTAGGAAAACTTTGATTCACAATCATTTAGAATTTCCTTGCGCTTTGCGGTAACGAATCAGTCTTTCCTAAAATGGCGGCTGCACATGTTACAAAGTGAAAGTAAGAAGCCCGGGAATGGGAGATCACCCATAATGCCATGCAGCTAGCCAATCCGCAGGTAGCCATTCCCTGTAAAGTCACATAAAACCCTCATCTCGTGCGGTCTCCACCATTGTCCTGTGATCTGAGCTCAAGGAGAGATGTGGCAAGCGCTCATGCACTAGGGAAAGTGTTGCTGAAAATGATTAATAGAAGAGTATTGGAGAGGGAGACTGCAGGGAGACTTATTCTGCGTCAGTTTTATTTATTCATTCCTACATTTACTTATTCCTACATCAGCCGTAAATGTAATTCAATACCAATAAGCCTTTATTATTCCAGCGCCAGCATGCCAACCAATACCATCCAGTCTGCACCCCTTAAGGCGGCTAGGTCTTAATGATGACCATCCTTATCTTTTCCCAGCTTTATTTCTTCAAAATCATCCTTCAAAGTCTCCATGTCCTAGAAAAGTCAGCAAGATGCAGAGAGAGGTGGAGCTGGATGTTCCTGATGACATATTCTCATCGATATTAGATGATGTGGAAAAGGAGGAAAAGCAGATGGCAGAAGAAGGGCTCCCACCTGTAGGACAGGAGAGCGCTGGGGTTGGAGAAGTGGGTATGCCAAAGCTGATTAATATTCTGTGTTTACTGTCAAATAACCTGCAGGAGATTGCAGGCAAGAACAGGAATAATATGCATATTGTTCCCCCACTTAACTAGCCAAACTCCATACCAACAACAGCCCCTGTTTAAAGGTGCATAAAAGGTGCCGCACGGCCATAAGGACTATACAGTGCGGTCTTCATTATTAAATGAAAGGCATCTGCGGGCTAATTGGCTGCAGCACGGCCACGCTGTGTGGCCGTACCCTAAGCCAGAGTGCCCAGGGTATATCTGATTTATAGTGATGCGTGACAAATCAATTCCAAACAAATCCAATTTCTTGGCTAACTTCGGCAAAATTGCTGAATCAAATTTTTCAAAACTTTGCTCTTCTCTGATCAACACCAGTGAAATCCTGTTCATTCTTTTTCTCTTTTTACTGCAACTAGCATGCATATATGTTATCAGGATTCAGGATATGCCATCAATATCTGATTGGCTTGGGTTTTAATTCCTGGCATAATTCCACTATACTAAGAACAGCTCCATGCATTGTTTTGTGGTCATGCTTGGTACTGCAGCTTAATCTCATTCACCTGAATGAGACTGAGTTGTCTGAAGGCCATATGACTGATGGACTTGACGTCACTGGCCTAAAAGGTGGCCTCTTCAAACATCATCAGAGGTGGCTGTAGTTGCATATTTTTGCTCCATATACTTGTTTCTCATGTTCTCAGCATCACTGCATCCTAGCAGAATGTTTATACTTCCCGCTTAGTTTGCTAGCCAATCCCAGCATGCTTTGCTCTATAATGTTTCAGGGGGCTTACTCCGCCTGCCACATTGTTCTCTCTGCAGAAGTCACTCCCCTGCACTTCCCCCTTCCATGTTAGCTAGGCAGAACAAGCCCCATGAAACACTACAGAACAAAGCATGCTAGGATTGGTTAGAAAACCCAGCCGGAAGCTGATGAAAATAGAAAGTTCTGCTTGTAAACATCCTGCACAGATGAAATGATGTAGATTAAAGGGGAATGAAAGAGCTGATATAAGAAATAGGTACATGGGGTAAATTATGTTGTGTGTAGGGTATATGAGCAGGCAAAAAATGCCATTATCTGAGAACCCCTTTAAAGGCTATGTACACCTTTTGGGGCAATTTTTTGATTGCATTGTACTCATTTTGAGCTAAAAAAATCTTTTTAAAATTGTTCTTTATTGAAAATAAATAAATAAATGGAGCCCTTTTTCTGTACAGCCTTGCATTCCTCTAGTAGCAGGATATAAACTTTCTCTCTGGTGCGTCAGCCAGCTCACCTGACGGGCTCCTTATCTCTGCTCTCTAACATTATAAACACTCATTATAGCTCAGTTCTTATCTTACTGATAAGAATGTGGCTAAATAAGTGTTTATATGACCTCTTTATGCTGTATTACACAGCCCAATTCTGCAGACGATTGTCGGGAGAAAAGCGTTCCTTCCTGGCAATCACCTTCTCGTTAGCAGAGGAGACCGCTGTTATTACATTCAGCAATTTCCTCCGCAGCATCGGGAGGAGTGATCGCTATGCCATTGCTCGTCCCTATGCTGTCTAGTTGTTTGCCGGCAGCAGATCGCGATTAAATAGCATGATCTGCTGCTGGCAAACAATGATTTTAAGCATGCTTAGAAATCACAATTGCCCGTTCATCAGGCAATCGGCAGCAGTGTTAGGGCTTATTCACACGACCGTGGTTTTGTTCCGCATCCGAGCCACATTTTTTCACTTCAATGGGGCCGCAAAAGATGCGGATAGCACTCCGTGTGCTGTCCGCATCCGTTCTAAAGGGCCGTCCGTTCCGTTCTACAAATTGCGGAAGGCACACGGGTGGGATCCGTGTTTTGCGGATCCGCAAATTACAGGCCGCAAAACACAGCACGGTCGTGTGAACAAGCCCTTAGACTGCCAGATTATCTTTAAGAAGCGCTCCTGTGAACGTTTGTTAACAATGAACTGGCTGAGAATGAGCCAGTCTGATACACCCTTCAGTAAATTAGAGATAAGGGTTTTTAGATGACCAACACAAAGTGAAATTAAAAAGTACTATTCACACAGCTAGACAAACAGTTAACCCTTTGTGACAGAACGGCTCAAATTTTTAAATTAAGACCAATAGAAGAAATGATTTTTAGCCAAAAATTAGTAAAATGCAATCATAAAAAAATTGCCTCCGAAGGTGTACATAGCCTTTAATTTACTTTCATACATAGAATCAATTGCATTGAAATTTTTAAAGTTGCCCCTACTAACGTCAAAGGAGTAAACCAATTATTTTTATAGTCCTGTAAATGTCAATAAAACTTCAAATACAAAATCCGTACCAGTAAGGCCCCTTTCACACGGGCGAGTATTCCGCGCGGATGCGATGCATGAGTTGAACGCATTGCACCCGCACTGAATCCTGACCCATTCATTTCTATGGGGCTGTTCACAGGAGCGGTGATTTTCACGCATTACTTGTGCGTTGCGTGAAAATCGCAGCATGCTCCTCTTTCACGCAATGCAGGCCCCATAGAAATGAATAGGGTTGCGTGAAAATCGCAAGCATCCGCAAGCAAGTGCGGATGCGGTGTGATTTTCACGCACGGTTGCTAGGTGACGATCGGGATGGGGACCCGATCATTATTATTTCCCCTTATAACCATTCATTTCTATGGGGCTGTGCACACGAGCGGTGATTTTCACGCATTACTTGTGCGTTGCGTGAAAATCGCAGCATGCTCCTCTTTCACGCAATGCAGGCCCCATAGAAATGAATAGGGTTGCGTGAAAATCGCAAGCATCCGCAAGCAAGTGCTGATGCGGTGTGATTTTCACGCACGGTTGCTAGGTGACGATCGGGATGGGGACCCGATCATTATTATTTCCCCTTATAACCATAATAATAGCATTCTGAATACAGAATGCATAGTAAAATAGGGCTGGAGGGGTTAAAAAATAAAATAATAATTTAACTCACCTTAATCCACTTGTTCGCGCAGCCGGCATCTCTTCTGTCTTTATCTGTGAGCAACAGGACCTTTGATGACGTCACTACGCTTATCACATGATCCATCACCATGGTGATGGATCATGTGATGGACCATGTGATGAACGCAGTGACGTCATCAAAGGTCCTGTTGCTCACAGATGAAGACAGAAGAGATGCCGGCTGCGCGAACAAGTGGATTAAGGTGAGTTACATTTTTTTAAATAATTTTTTAACCCCTCCAGCCCTATTGTACTAAGCATTCTGTATTCAGAATGCTATTATTTTCCCTTATAACCATGTTATAAGGGGAAATAATACAATCTACACTACAACTAACCCAAACCTGAACTTCTGTAAAGAAGTTCGTGTCTGGGTACCACAGTCGGTTTTTTATCACGAGCGTGCAATACACATTGCACCCACGCGATAAAAACTGAACATCGGAACGCAATCGCAGTCAAAACTGACTTCAATTGCGTTCCTACTCGCGCGGGTTTGCTGCAATGCACCGGGACGCATCCAGACCTAATCCGGACACGCCCGTGTGAAAGAGGCCTTAGGCTTCATTTACTGGATGTGTCAAAAGTCTATGAAAGAATTGGAATGTGTTTCAAACTAGGAAATCTTTTCTTTGGGGAAACTTAGGAGAAGGATATCCTACTTTCCTCTGATGGAATCCAATAAGGTTTTTGGTAGGAAATATAGTCCTCCAGGATTTTTATATTGATCCTGAGGATAGGTCATCAATATTAGGTCGGTGGCGTTCCGACTCCCGGCATCCCTGCCGATCAGCTGTATGAAGAGGCTGCGGGGCTCCGTGAGCGATGCCGCTTAGGCCTTATGACATCACGTCCATCGGTCACATGGTCTAGGTGCAGTTCACACTCATTCAAGTGAATGGGGCTGAGCTGCAAGACAAAGCACAGCCACTATCAAATGGATGGCGCTGTGCTTGGTAAGCTGCGAGGAGGGCTATTGCAAAGATAAGATTTTAGTCTGGAGGACTGAACATGACCCTTTTACATGAATGCTCATTCATTTCAGTGGCCACTGTGTAATGCTGCAGGAGAAATTCATGGCTGGTCACATCTTTCCCCAATCGTAACAGCAGATCACTGATGGTTATAGCCGGCAGAAACATGGGAACAATGTTTTTGCATAATCTCTTTAATACAGATGTGTGAATGAAGTATATTACATATATTTACTACATCTATACACATAAACGTTTGCTATTAATTAACTTTTGTTGTGGTTTCTCTGAAATGTACCTATAGATGTATGTATGTATGCAGTGCCCCAGAGGATGACTGCAAAGGCTTAATTACTGCTAAAATTGTTAATGTAATGTTGCTACGTTAAATGTTGTGATTTGTTGTCAAAGCACTGATTTCTTTATGCACTGTGTATTAATAATAGCAATATATGGGAAATTTACGGTTAACACTGGCAGACTGGTTAGGTTGCCAGGGTGATGGATTGGGTCCACCCTGGTTAGTTAGTGGACTTGGATCAGAACACAGCTACAGACAAGACCTACATGTGCAAGCTCCTGCAGACTAGGTTCAAGTCCAGTGAACCTTTCTCTCTAAGACTCCCACTGCCAAAGAAGCAAAGTTGCCACCAGAGTACCCCTGAAGGAAAGAGACCAGTCATCTTAGAAGGTCCAGAACCATAAAGGTCGTGCAAGATAATGGCAGTATGGTACCACTTGTCTATTGCAAAAGACTTTACTGTTGTGAAAAGGGTAAATTGCCTCCAACCACCACCATACTTTGAGACAGACTGGCCCTCTGGATCTAAATTCTGCACCCCTCAGCCTGGGAATTAGAAGGAGTTAACAAGAACAGAAAAGCTAGCCTGTGGTTATTTAGAGAGACAGCAAAGTGTCCTTAGAAGAAAAGTTAGGTAGCAATACTACTATTACCATAATTTTTGCTGCCCATACACAGCTATTGGGAGACTATATACTTTTTAACTGTACCTTTTTCTGCTATACTGTATGTACTACAGCTCCCATCATTGATTATTGACTCCTTCATCCATCTGCTGGCCCTGCTTCCATACTCCTGCCCTGCAACAAATCACCTAACATAAAGGGTACTCCCAGTACCAGCATGCCGGAGCCCCCAGCATGCCGGTTTAAGTACAAGTCAAAATAGTTTTCAACAGCTTTGCAAGGCATGTGCTTTAATGCCATATACTGATAATTTTTTTCGAAGCCGTCTGCTAACCATAGACACCCCCAACCCCCCAATTCATAGCTCTCAATGAAATCACTCGCTGGTGTGCCAATACATCAGTAACGATAGGAATGACTGTCATCATGTACATGTGATCAGGGGCCAATTGGGAACTTAAAGTTGCCCTGGAAAAAAAAAACTAAAAGTGGCCCCAATGTTGTAGCTGAATCCAAATTGACAGCAGGTGGGGCAACACAAGTAGATTGGGCAAATATAAGTAAGCAGGGTCAGTAATACCACAGTGCAACACAAAGTACCTCCCTAGAAGCTTGTCTCTTTGTGGTGGCCATCAATAGCTGCCACGTTCTGTCCGCCTTCTCATTCTCCAATTATCTGTAATATGGATATGGAGTAGGGGGCTTAGGAGGTGAGATGTGGGCCACAACACAAGCCAGCTCTACCTTCAGCATGCTACCTTGACTTCCTCTAATAATGACCCCTATAGTTCCCCAGTAGTATGTAACCTGCCAGCGGCAGTGAGGAGGGCTGTAGTGGCCCTATGGGCATCGGTCCGCCGGGAAAATTCCCTGTAAGGTCTATGGCTAGTCCTCCCCTACATGTGATCTAATAGATGGTAGATAGCACTATTAGGATACCAGTGGGCTCCTTTGCCCACAGGGCCCCATGCCTCCACACAGATTCAACATACAGTACAACATTTTACACTAAATATCTACACTTTCTCCTCCACAACCTTGTCTTCTATGTGAATCCCACCCATTACTACAGCAGAATTCACTGCATGGATCACGCAGTATTGTAGAACAGGCTGGCGCATATGTAACGCAGAACACGTTTCTCCTTCGAAGTTTCTGGAAAGGTTTTTAATGTTATCTCTGAATGTGAATAATCTCTAGTGGATGGACAGAAGTTTAAATCACCTACTTTAATGGCTTTTGGATACCGAGCCTGTTGGAAAGGTTTATCATGTTCATGGATAAGGTTTCACCATTTTATGAGCTCATTAGATTTAAAGAGCTATTCTAACTACAAATAATAAAATTCTTACACATTTACTGAAAAATTCCTGCTATATCTACTAAGATAAATCACTGAGGTGGACAGAAGCAATACTAATAAGAAAATAGGCACAGTACACAATAAGGGGATACACCTATGTCCTATGTCGTATATGTTATGTGCAGTATTTGAGAAGTGTGTTTATTCTTATATCTAAACAGTATATCAATAAGGGATCTAAACTGGGAACAAAGGGACACACTGGACCCTTATAGACTAATTAGATTTTTGTGAACTTTATCATTTTTAAGTTACATATTCTATGATCAACTGTGAGAGGTGTTCTTACAAAGTGAAGATGTTTAGGAACCACAGCAACTCAGACACCAAGTGGAGACCACCTAAAGTTACAGAGCATCAAGTGCTGGGGCACAAACTGCATAAAAATCAACAGTGCTCTGCAAACTCAGTAATTGCAGAGCCACATTAACACCAGCACAAAAACTATGCACTGGGATCTTCATGGCATGGGTTTCCATGGCCGAGTAGCTGCATGCAAGCCTTAAAAAGTACAAAGCCAAGCGTTGGATGGAATGTTGTAAAGCACGACGCAACTGGACTCTGGAGGAGAGGAAACGTGTTCTCTGGAGTGATGAATCACTTTTGTCTATCTGGTAGTCTGACGGATGAGTCTGGGTTTGGCGAATGTCGGGAGAACGTTACCTGCCTGACTGCATTGCATCGACTGTAAAGTTTGGTGAAGGAGGGATAATGCTTTGGGGTTAATTTTCAGGGGTCAGCCTAGGCCCCTTAGTTCAAGTGATTGGAAATGTTAAAGCTTCAGCATACCAAGACATGAAAAGTTGTATGCTTCCAACTTTGTGGGAACAGTTTCTGGAAGGCCTTTTTCTATAAGAATGATGGTGCCCAGTGCACAAAGGTCAATAAAGGCATGGTTGGGTGAGTTTGGTGTGGAAGAACTTGACTGACTTACACAGAGCCTTGACCAAAACCCCATCGAACACCTTTGGGATGAACTAGAATGGAGAATGCGTGACAAGCCCTCTCTTTAAACATCAGTATCTGACCTCACAAATGCTCTTCTGGATAAATGTGCAAAAATTCCCAAAGACGGACTCCAAAATCCTGTAGAAAGCTTTCTCAGAAGAGTGGAAACTGTTTTAGCTGCAAAGTGGGGACCAACTCCACAATAACACTTACGCTGCTGAAGGTGTAATGTGTAGGTGTCCCAATACTTATGTCCATATAATGTATGTTTTCTAAAGATACATTTAAACTGCGGTGACGAGCAGATGATTGTCAGGACCAGTGTTTGGATACCACCGATCAAAACATTTGATATCTGGCTAACGCATATCAAAAGTTTTCCTTTAGTACAGAGACATTTTAAGTAAAATTTTTGTAAAACTATGAACTTGATTTGAAATTGCAATAAATCTGTGTCAGCAAATTCAGAATGCAATAAAATAAATGCTACTGAGGAGATACCAGAATAATTATCACTAGAGATGAGCGAATTTCTCAAAAATGGTTCTCAAAAATGGTTCTCAGGATTTTTTGAAATGATTCCGTTCAATCCGAATTTATTTGCATCGAATTGCGTTAAAAAATGGCTATTTCCTGTCTGCAGAGACCCTGTATAGTGGTGTAGAACACTGTGCCTTGCAGTAACACGCATAGGGATTCTGCTGTGGTAGTGAAACAATACTATGAGTCAGTATGACATGCAGAATCACTGCACACTTCTCTTATTTGGTCAGTCATGGGGCCAAAACTAACCAAATAACTCAAGTATGAACTCAGCCTTACAGGTTGTTGTTAGCGTCAAGAAGAAGCGCACTCCGTCGTCAGCTGATTCCACATAGACGTCCACAAAACCTGTTCTATTAAACACTTATACAAGTAGAGCCCCCCTGACACAGTGGAGAGGGTATCAGCAGTAACTTTGTGTTGACGTCACTGATTATTTTGCCCTTCCTCAGAACAATAACCCCCCAAAAAATGGATCCTGTCTGTGAAGCATCCGCTTTCACTCGATCAGCATTTGGTAAGTAATCTATCAGTATTGCTAATGCCCAAAAAAAAAGGAGTGGATCCAAAACAGAGATGACACATGAATGGAATATTTGCATGTCTTCTGTGTTTTGTACCCACTCCTGCTTTTGGCTACCAAATCATAAGCCAATTCTGATGGGACCATACAGGCCTTACAGCTGCTACACAGACAGGATCCGTTGAGCTGTTTCTCCCCTGTGTGACTCCGTTTACCCAGGCAAACCAGGTATAGAACAGCATGACACTGCCGTGCCCTGCACATGTGGTATGCTGGAGGAGCACTGTGAATTGTCCCTGCAGTGGAGGCTGAGGACACAGTGGAGGATGAGGAGGTAGAGGCGGACATTGTGAGAACCTGGAGATGGAAGCGGCATCACCTGGCCAAGTTGCTGGTGAAGGCTGGGCAGGAACCACATTTACCCAGTGGGCAATAAATGACATATATTGTCCTTGACCATAGTTACAGCTACTGACCAATTTTCCCGAAAAAGGCTGTATCACAAACAAATTTCACCACTGAATGGCTAATCGACGTAATTTGGTTCATACAGAAGAAAGTCTACAATCACCCATCAATTTTCCCCATAAAGGCTGTTTCACAAAAAATTTCACCAACGAATGGCTAATAGACGGAATTCGGTTTATACAGAAGAAAGTCTACAATCACCCATCAATTTTCCCATATTCTTTTCCCTAAAAAAAAATCACAATTCACCGCAGAATACCGCTAATAGGACGTACGTATCTATCCTATTAATACACCCTGTAAATGGCTTTTTGTCACTAATACACACCAAAAAGGGCTGTAATTTTTTAACTGCACCGCTGAACGGAAAATAGGCCCTTATTTTTTTCCACTTATACACGACACAGAAGGCTTTAGAACATATAACTGCACCGCTGAATGCAAATATATTTTTCTTTTGCCACAAATACACGACAAAAAGGGCTTTAGAACATATAACTGCACCGCTGAACGGCAAATAGGCCCTTATTTTTTCCACTTATACACAACACAAAAGGCTTTAGAACATATAAATGCACCTCTGAACGGCAAATATATTTTTCTTTTGCTACTAATACACGACAAAAAGGGCTTTAGAACATATAACTGCACCGCTGAACGGCAAATAGGCCCTTATTTTTTCCACTTATACACGACACAAAAGGCTTTAGAACATATACAGTAACTTCACCGCTGAACGGCAAATATTTTTTTTTTGCCATTAATACACAACAAAAAAGGCTGTAGAACATATAACTGCACCGCTGAGCGGCAAATAGGCCCTTATTTTTTTCCACTTATACATGACACAAAAGGCTTTAGAACATATAACTGCACCGCTGAATGCAAATATATTTTTCTTTTGCCACTAATACACGACAAAAAGGGCTTTAGATTTTAAAGTGGAAAAAAATAAGGGCCTATTTGCCGCTCAGTGGTGCAGTTATATGTTCTACAGCCTTTTTTGTTGTGTATTAATGGCAAAAAAATATATATTTGCCGTTCAGCGGTGAAGTTATATGTTCTAAAGTTTAGAACATATAACTGCACCACTGAACGGCAAATATATTTTTCTTTTTTCTACTTATACACTCCACAAAAGGGCTTTAGAACATATAACTGCACCGCTGAACAGCAAATATATTTTTCTTTTTTCCACTTATACACTCCACAAAAGGGCTTTAGAACATATAACTGCACCACTGAACGGCAAATAGGCCCTTTTTTTTTTCCGCTTATACATATCACAAAAGGCTTTAGAACATATAACTGCACCGCTGAATGGCAAATACTGTATATTTTTCTTTTTTCCACTTATACACTCCAGAAAAGGCTTTAGAACATATAACTGCACCGCTGAACGGCAAATATATTTTTCTTTTGCACTAATAGATGACAAAAAGGGCTTTAGAACATATACCTGCACCGCTGAACAGCAAATATATTTTTCTTTTTGCCACTTATACACTCCACAAAAGGCTTTACAATATATAACTGCACGGCTAAAAGGCAAATATATTTTCTTTTTTCCACTTATATACTCCACAAAAGGCTTTAGAACATATAACTACACCGCTGAACGGCAAATATGTTTTTCTTTTGCCACTAATACACGCCAAAAAGGGCTTTAGAACATATTACTGCACTGCTGAACGGCAAATATATACACTGCTCAAAAAAATAAAGGGAACACTTAAACAACACAATGTAACTCCAAGTCAATCACACTTCTGTGAAATCAAACTGTCCACTTAGGAAGCAACACTGAGTGACAATCAATTTCACATGCTGTTGTGCAAATGGGATAGACAACAGGTGGAAATTATAGGCAATTAGCAAGACACCCCCAATAAAGGAGTGGTTCTGCAGGTGGTAACCACAGACCACTTCTCAGTTCCTATGCTTCCTGGCTGATGTTTTAGTCACTTTTGAATGCTGGCAGTGCTTTCACTCTAGTGGTAGCATGAGACGGAGTCTACAACCCACACAAGTGGCTCAGGTAGTGCAGCTTATCCAGGATGACACATCAATGCGAGCTGTGGCAAGAAGGGTTGCTGTGTCTGTCAGCGTAGTGTCCAGAGCATGGAGGCGCTACCAGGAGACAGGCCAGTACATCAGGAGACGTGGAGGAGGCCGTAGGAGGGCAACAACCCAGCAGCAGAACCGCTACCTCCGCCTTTGTGCAAGGAGGAACAGGAGGAGCACTGCCAGAGCCCTGCAAAATGACCTCCAGCAAACCACAAATGTGCATGTGTCTGCTCAAACAGTCAGAAACAGACTCCATGAGGGTGATATGAGGGCCCGACGTCCACAGGTGGGGGTTGTGCTTACAGCCCAACACCGTGCAGGACGTTTGGCATTTGCCAGAGAACACCAAGATTGGCAAATTCGCCACTGGCGCCCTGTGCTCTTCACAGATGAAAGCAGGTTCACACTGAGCACATGTGACAGACGTGACAGAGTCTGGAGATGCCGTGGAAAACGCTCTGCTGCCTGCAACATCCTCCAGCATGACCGGTTTGGCATTGGGTAAGTAATGGTGTGGGGTGGCATTTCTTTGGAGGGCCGCACAGCCCTCCATGTGCTCGCCAGAGGTGGCCTGACTGCCATTAGGTACCGAGATGAGATCCTCAGACCCCTTGTGAGACCATATGCTGGTGCGGTTGGCCCTGGATTCCTCCTAATGCAAGACAATGCTAAACCTCATGTGGCTGGAGTGTGTCAGCAGTTCCTGCAAGACGAAGGCATTGATGCTATGGACTGGCCCACCCGTTCCCCAGACCTGAATCTAATTGAGCACATCTGGGACATCATGTCTCGCTCTATCCACAAACGTTGCACCACAGACTGTCCAGGAGTTGGCAGATGCTTTAGTCTAGGTCTGGGCGGAGATCCCTCAGGAGACCGTCCGCCACCTCATCAGGAGCATGCACAGGCGTTGTAGGGAGGTCATACAGGCACGTGGAGGCCACACACACTACTGAGCCTCATTTTGACTTGTTTTAAGGACATTACATCAAAGTTGGATCAGCCTGTAGTGTGTTTTTCCACTTTAATTTTGAGTGTGACTCCAAATCCAGACCTCCATGGGTTGAAAAATTTGATTTCCATTTTTTAATTTTTGTGTGATTTTGTTGCCAGCACATTCAACTATGTAAAGAACAAAGTATTTCAGAAGAATATTTAATTAATTCAGATCTAGGATGTGTTATTTTTGTATTTTTGAGCAGTGTATATTTTTGCCACTAATATACGCCAAAAGGGGCTTTAGAACATATAACTGCACTGCTGAACGGGAAACATATTTTTATTTTGCCACTAATACACGCCAAAAAGGGCTTTAGAACATACAGCCAGGTCCATAAATATTGGGACATCAATACAATTCTAACATTACACATACCTGGCCATGGAACAGCTGAGAAGCCAATTGTCCCATTACTTTTGGTCCCTTAACAAGTGGGAGGCACATATGCAAACTGCTGTAATTCCTACACTGTTCACCTGATTTGGATGTAAATACCCTCAAATTAAAGCTGACAGTCTGCAGTTAAAGAAACATCTTGTTAGTTTCATTTCAAATCCATTGTGGTGGAGCCAAAAATGTTAGAATTGCGTTGATGTCCCAATATTTATGGACCTGGCTGTATAACTGCACCACTGAACGGCAAATATATTTTTCTTTTGCCACTAATACATGCCAAAAAGAGCTGTAATTTTCGCACTTCACCACACAACGGCTAATAAGCCCTTTTTTCCACTGATACAAGCCAAAAAATGGAAAATGCAAATGTGATCGCACTCTGCATCCAGCATTCTGCCCTGCCTTCATGCTGGATAAGACATTGGTGTACATTTTGGCCAAAGTGTAATAAGCCACTCACCACGTCAAGGTCGCCTCATTTGAGTGGTCCCTAACACTAGTTCCTACCTGTTTATGGGCCATGACAGCCACACAAAGTCCAGGCAATGCAGGTCAGCATGCAAGCCAAGCACACTCTGCTTTTAACCCCGTCCGGTGCCATTACAGCTTTCATCGGATCCAGGGATGCAAGTACCAACATGCACGCTGAGCCCACCATATACTTCTCCTGGAGCCAAATGGCTACTGGTAGGTTCTATATAAGCAGACGGGGTTAAAAGCAGAGTGTGCTTGGCTTGCATGCTGACCTGCATTCCCTGGACATTGTGGGGCTGTCATGGCCCATAAACAGGTAGGAACTAGTGTTAGGGACCACTCAAATGAGGCGACCTTGACGTGGTGAGTGGCTTATTACACTTTGGCCAAAATGTACACCAATGTCTCATCCAGCATGAAGGCAGGGCAGAATGCTGGATGCAGAGTGCGATCACATTTGCATTTTCCGTTTGTATATGTATTTCGCCATAGTGATGTGCACCTACATACAGGTTGTGCTGACTCAATCCCCCACATTTTTTCTTTGTAGTATATATTGGAGGAGTGGCGATCTCCTTGGAGTCATGCACACCTGACCAGTCAATCTGTCCTGAAGGCTGGTTTTAAAGTCAGTATAAAACTGAGTCTGCTTATATAGAACCTACCAGTAGCCATTTGGCTCCAGGAGAAGTATATGGTGGGCTCAGCGTGCATGTTGGTACTTGCATCCCTGGATCCGATGAAAGCTGTAATGGCACCGGACGGGGTTAAAAGCAGAGTGTGCTTGGCTTGCATGCTGACCTGCATTCCCTGGACTTTGTGTGGCTGTCATGGCCCGTAAACAGGTAGGAACTAGTGTTAGGGACCACTTAAATGAGGCGACCTTGACGTGGTGAGTGGCTTATTACACTTTGGCCAAAATGTACACCAATGTCTCATCCAGCATGAAGGCAGGGCAGAATGCTGGATGCAGAGTGCGATCACATTTGCATTTTCCGTTTGTATATGTATTTCGCCATAGTGATGTGCACCTACATACAGGTTGTGCTGACTCAATCCCCCACATTTTTTCTTTGTAGTATATATTGGAGGCGTGGCGATCTCTTTGGAGTCATGCACACCTGACCAGTCAATCTGTCCTGGAGGCTGGTTTTAAAGTCAGTATAAAACTGAGTCTGCTTATATAGAACCTACCAGTAGCCATTTGGCTCCAGGAGAAGTATATGGTGGGCTCAGTGTGCATGTTGGTACTTGCATCCCTGGATCCGATGAAAGCTGTAATGGCACCGGACGGGGTTAAAAGCAGAGTGTGCTTGGCTTGCATGCTGACCTGCATTCCCTGGACTTTGTGTGGCTGTCATAGCCCATAAACAGGTAGGAACTAGTGTTAGGGACCACTCAAATGAGGCGACCTTGACATGTTGAGTGGCTTATTACACTTTGGCCAAAATGTACACCAATGTCTCATCCAGCATGAAGGCAGGGCAGAATGCTGGATGCAGAGTGCGATCACATTTGCATTTTCCGTTTGTATATGTATTTCGCCATAGTGATGTGCACCTACATACAGGTTGTGCTGACTCAATCCCCCACAAGCCAAAAAATGCTTTACAACATATAACTGCACTGCACAAAGGCAAATAAGACGTATAAATATTTCCTTGTAATAAACCCTGTTAATGCCTGTATCAAACAGCACTTGCATCCTAACAAGAACGGTGTGCTGGAATTACAGAGCTGTATAATGGCAATTTGGATCCCCAGTCAGTGCAGCAAGATGTAATAGGATTGTTCCTATTACCCGGGCTGTAACCTCCCCTACTGAGCCCTGTTCTACATAAATGCTGTGGAATGATTCCTCCCTTTCCTTTCCCTACACCTTGAATATTCTTTCCCTGAACTTGTAAATCAGTTTTTTTTTAGCACAATGAAGTTTTTTCTAGCACTGTCCCTAGCGCCCGCTGATGTCTCTCCCTGCACTAAGTATACTGGAAAATGGCAGAATCCAAGATGACTGAGGCTAATTATAGGGCTATGACATCACAGGGCTGGCTGCTGATTGGCTGCATGCATGGCATTATGGGTTATCCCGCCTTCCCAGAGTTCCTTGCTCCATGTCCTCACACATACAGCAGCCATTTTAGGAAAAAATGCGATTCGTTACCATGAAGCGTAAGGAAATTCGGATTCGGTGCGAATCGAATAAAACCAGAAATCCACTTCGTCAACTTCGTTTCGCTCATCTCTAATTATCACATCTCGGGTGCTGGGCGTTTAAGTTGCCACTTCTTCTGTAAAGGATTTTCCAAACCACTAGTTAGAGTCAATGCCCTGTCACAAATCCCAAACCACTTATACCGAGTCACGTTAATGAATCTGTTACAGGACTCCAGCTAATCCCACAAATGAAGCCAACACCTAAGTGAATTATTCATTAGTGTGATTGCATCTGAGAAAGTATAGCAAGTGATATCTTCATCCCGCAATCTTATCCGTAGTATTACTATACCCTTCTTCTGTCCTTTAAACTTCCTGATCTATCCTTGGCACAATGATATAAATATACTGGACACCAGCAAATGCGTCAAATAGTCACACGGGAGGGAATGTAACTGAGCACAGAGGGGGAGATTTATTAATAGTGCTGTATTTTGTGCCAGAATATTTTGTCTCCGCACATTGTTAAATGTGTTGTAAATTGTGAATGAAAGCTAAGTCTAAATTCACATCCGTGTTTAGAAATCTAATAGGCTGTTCCAGCTGAGGGACAACCTGCGGTGATTTTTCGTATCCGGCATAGCAGGATTATGCCGGGAACACCGGATCCTCATTGACTACAATGCGATCCAACAGGGATACAGCTTCCATCCATCAGAAATGTCGGCTTTTGGCCGGACAAAAAGTCCTGCATGCACGACTTTGTGTGAACGTAACCTTAAAGGGATTTTCATAGATAGGTCTTCTGGATAGGTCACCATCAACTGATCAGTGGAGGCCTGACACCCGGGACCCCGCCGATCAGCTGTTTGTAGTATCGTCATGGCCTTCTCTCTGCTCACCAAGCACAGTGCAGTACATTGTATGCCACTCTACAGAGCACTAGTGAGACCTCATCTGGAGTATTGTGTGCAGCACTGGAGACCATATCTCCAGAAGGATATTGATACTTTGGAGAGAGTTCAGAGAAGAGCTACTAAACTAGTACATGGATTGCAGGATAAAACTTACCAGGAAAGATTAAAGGACCTTAACATGTATAGCTTGGAAGAAAGACGAGACAGAGGGGATATGATAGAAACTTTTAGATACATAAAGGGAATCAACAAGGTAAAAGAGGAGAGAATATTTAAAAGAAGAAAAACTGCTACAAGAGGAGATCGTTTTAAATTAGAGGGGCAAAGGTTTAAAGAGTAATATAAGGAAGTATTACTTTACTGAGAGAGTAGTGGATGCATGGAATAGCCTTCCTGCAGAAGTGGTAGCTGCAAATACAGTGAAGGATTTTAAGCATGCATGGGATAAGCATAAGGCCATCCTTCATATAAGATAGGGCCAGGGGCTATCCATAGTACTCAGTATATTGGGCAAACTAGATGGGCCAAATGGTTCTTATCTGCCGACACATTCTATGTTTCTATGTATAGCAGCTGTGCTTGATATCACAGCTCAGCCCCATTCACTTAGGGGCTGAGCTGCGCCTAGGACATGTGACCGATGAACGTGACATCCATTGGCCTGGGGAAAGATGGAGAAGGCCCTGGTGCAACTGAGAACGCCACTGCCTTCTCAAACAGCTTATCGGTATAGGACAGGTCATCAGGTCAAAATCTCAGAAAACCCCTAATTGTGTTGTTAAATGCAAGATTCCAAGATTGTGAAAACCTGTCTGTTTTTTCGTGTGTGTGACAGTCTGTGAAGAAGATGCAAAATAATGTGTCATAGGATGCCTATTACACCACAGGGCTTTATACTAGGAGACTTTTACACCACTTTTTAGATCACCTTGGAGCCAGTACAGTTTCTTTGGGGTTTCGCCATTTTTGGTGCATTTTTAGAGGTGTTTTACACTCTTGAGGTGTCTTTTTTGGGTCAATGGCACTCTTATTTTTATTTAATTGCAGCGTGCTCTGGGTCCTGCTTTTTCCCCCTCATTGTCATAGACCTCAAATGGTTTTTACTGCTGCTTAAAAAAAATGTACAATGTGCAAAGGTGTTTTTCAATGTTTTTTTTTTTTAAGTATTCTTTTTTTACAAAAGTTTTTTTCCCATACTACTTCCAGAAGAAATGACATCACAGGGGAAGGTACTTTCCCCCCAAAATATGCTAGGCATGCAATAAACACCATTACAAAAAATTCCAATTATTAAAACACACTATATGGGCAAAAAGACCTAGAAAATGTTTCTAAAAATGTTCACCGGAGGCATTTTTTGGCCCAAAAAAAGTAGGACTAAACAGGGGGGATTATAATGAGGGCAATAGGGGCTGCAGTCCAGGGCACAAGGCTTCTGGGGGGGGGGGGGTTGGGAATCCATGACATGCCTCATTACAAATTGCTCCTGTTGTGCCAATTTCTTCTCACTCAAACCACATCCTCCAGGCTTCATGCAGGGGTGGAGGAGCAGTGTTGGCAGCCTTCAGAACTCCCAGGCTGCAGTATTAGACATTACAGGTGCTGCCAGCCAAGACAGCTGTAAGGTCTTGCTACTCCCCTCCCCCACCCTCTATCCTAGGGCTCATGCACATGACCGTATTCATTTCTATGGGTCCTCAAAAACAGTGTACAGATGTAATCTGTGTGCTCTACTCATCTGTATGGTAGTTCCACAAATTGGAGAGCATGTCCTATTGTTGTCCGTTTTGTGGTCAAGAAATAAGAATTTATCTTCACCTTTAATGCTGATTACTGTAAAAAGGGGCTAATTTTAGTAAAAAATGATCAACCCCACCAGACAGTGTGCCTGGCATAATAGGGTTGATCATGGTGACAGATGCTTTTTAAGTACACCCTTACTGCAGCATGCCCTTGATTAATTGATCATCTGCAAGTGTGAGCACCTCTATAAAATCAGAAGCTTTGGCAGTTTGCTGGTCTGGAGTATTCAGGCATGTGTTAACACAATGCCAAGCAGGAAAGACATCAGCAGTGATCTTAGAGAAGCAATTGTTGCTGCCCATCAATTTGGGAATGGTTATAAGGCCATTTCCAAACAAATTAAATTCTATGGGGGTCATTTATTAAGAGCGCCGTTTTAGATGCCGGTCTTAATAAGGTCCTGCACTGGCGGTGGATCTGCCGAAGTTATGTAGTGGTGCCGGCTTCTACATAACTTCGGCAGATCCACCGCTGCTTCTAAATCTATGCCAGTTCCCTTGCTGGTGAACATTTAGACCGTTTTCTATACCTTCCCTTTCCCCGCCCACGCTATGCCTACTTTTTAGACCTGATGTGAGTGGGGAAAAGAACCTTTGTGCCACAATCTGCCTAATATAGCCCTTTTCTGTTAGTAAATAACCCCCTATATGTCTACAGAGAAGTTTATTCAAAAGTGGAAAACATTCAAGACAATTACTTCCCAGGAGGGCACATCTCACCAAATTCATCTGAAGTTCAGACTGCGCAGTGCTCAAAGAAACTGCAAAAAACCCAAGAGCTACATCTAAGAGTCTACATGTTAAGATGCAATTAGAGACAGACTGAACAAGTATGGTTTGTTTGGAAGGGTTGCCAGGAGAAAACCTGTTCTTTCTAAAAAAGAAAGTTGCATCTGAACAAACCACAAGACTTCTGGAGCAAAGTGGAGATATTTGTCCATGATGCACAGTGCCACGTCTGGTGAAAACCAAACACACACTAAAAAAGAAGTCACAGCACTCACCGATCTTCATAAAAGCAGTGGTCTTTATTGGCTACAAAGCAGATAAAGATACAGGATAAAGACACACATCCCAGGAGGCCTACGGTCGTTTCACAAGCTCAGACACTTTCTCAAGGCCTAATGGGGGAGGTGCAACCACCCTTTTATCCCCCCACCCTTGATGCATGTATGCAAACAACATGTAAAGTACTAGAAAACATACAGATATAACAATATCATTAAAAACTATTATGCACATATTGCAAAAAGGAGGATCATTTATTTATTTATTTTTCATTTAGACCCTTCTGACCTAAAGCCCCAGTTCGAATAATCCACAGTGCTTTACGCTGGAGTAATTTTGTGTGCCGATCCACACCGCTACTGGGTGCAAACACTCTCTGTAATCCTGCAAACCTTAATGCACATGTACATGGAGAGGATTAGACTGCATTAAGGTTTTCAGAGAGTGTTTACAACATGTGGCCTGATATTGTCCTGTTAAAAAAACGGCCCTGGGCTGCACTACTGGTTCTCAGGGGTAGACTGGAAACTTAAAGTGGGCCTGTAAAAAACTAAAAGTGGCCCCATTTTGTAGTCGGGACCAAATTCACAGAAGGCAGGGCCAACACAAGTACCATATTATGGCACATTATACCACCCCAGCAGAGCCAGATGCCATAGTGCATCACAAAATACTGCCCCAGCAGCAAAAGCACCTCCCCAAAACCTGCCTATTTGTGGTGGCCAGTGCGACTTACCACATTCTTTCCTTCTACTCCAGTTGGCTTAGGGTACAAGTTCAGTTGAATTCAGGAGTCAGGAGGGAAGCGTTAGGTCATTACTTACCATGGATAGTGCCCATAAGGAGGGCTCAGCTGGCCCTCTGGGCATCAGCCCACCCAGAAATTTCCCTGTAGGGTCTATGGCCAGTCTGTCCCTCCTGGTTCCATGACAAAGCAATGTAACGTCGATCTGTTAGTGTACTTGAAATGAAGACTTGAGGGGTCCAGCTACCGTACATTATGCCACCCCACACTATAATCCAAGGAATATGTCTGGGCTGACATTCCATCTTGAAGGCCTCTTCACAGTTTTGCTTACATGGTCTTCAGAAAAATCTCCATCTATTACTGTGTCCAAGACAAAAGCGAGACTCATCGCTGAAAAGGATAGACCTCTATTTCAGCCTCCATTGACATCTTGCTGTGCACCATGATAGCCTTCGAGAGCAGTGGTGTGAGTTCAATGTAACACCTATAACTGGATGTTGCGTGAAGGCCTCTTCACAGTTTTGCTTACATGGTCTCCAGAAAAATCTCCATCTATGGCCTCATGCACACGACCGTTGTGTGCATCCGCGGCCGTTGTTTTTCCGATTTCCGTTTTTTTTCGCGGACCCATTGACTTTCAATGGGTCCGTGGAAAAATCTGAAAATGCACCGTTTGGCTTCCGCGTCCGTGATCCGTTTTTCCAGTCCGTGAAAAAAATATGACCTGTCCTATTTTTTTCACGGACAACGGTTCACGGACCCATTCAAGTCAATGGGTCCGTGAAAAATCACGGATGCACACAAGATAGTCATCTGCGTCCGTGATCCGTGTCCGTTTTTCCTATCATTTTCAATGCAAACTTGACTTAGTTTTTTTTTTCACTTTTCATGTCCGTGGATCCTCCAAAAATCAAGGAAGACCCACGGATGAAAAAACGGACACGGATCACGGAACAACGGAAACCGTTTTTGCGGACCGCAAAAAAAAACGTCCATGTGCATGAGGCCTATTACTGCGTCCAAGACAAAAGCGAGACTCGTCGCTGAAAAGGATAGACCTCTATTGCAGCCTCGATTGACATCTTGCTGTGCACCATGATAGCCTTTGAGAACAGCGGCATGAGTTCAATGTAACACCTATAGCTGGATGTTGTGCAATGTCATGCAAAAGCCATCTGATGGTTTGTGTTCACATTGTTTACTGCCCTAGGCTTGGGATATGACGTCCAATTTCACTTGCAGTACAGAATGGATCACTACTCACCATTCTTCTAATCAGACTATCTGTGCAAAGTTTCTCCTCTGTGTACCTCTTGCTGTCATTCTAGTTTGATCATCTGCAGATTTAGGGACACCTGCTACTTCCTCGATTTGTATAACTTTACGGCCTGCCCTTCTTCAATGTTGAGGACTTTATATGCAAAAGGCTTAGTTCTGGTCCTGTGTCTATGTGGTAAGCTTGGTTCTCTTACTATATCCATGCAGTACGTTTGATTCTGTTACTGAATGTACTAAGTTTGATTCTGCTATTGTATCTATGCACTGTGCTTGGTTCTGTTACAACATGGTCTACTTACCCTAATTATGCACTGAACTTAATTTTGATACTGTACTGTATACTAAGCTTTGATCTGTTACTGCATCTATGTACTAGTCTTAGTTTTAGCACCATATCTATACTTTAAAGAGTAAATAAATGTTTGCTAACCTGTCCCTAATGCCCTATATACAGTTTTTGTAATATCGTTTATTAATGTATTTTGTATTTTTATTACACTTTTCCCTCTCTAACGTGCACGTTTTGCTGTGCGCTTAAAATCTACTTCTCTGTACACTGCTAACTGCTTATTTTTATCAATGGGGCCTCAGAGCAGGGAGTACGGGCAGTAGTGCACATTGCTGCTCCTGCTCGTGCCCCTGGAGGTTTACTAAATGCTGGTTTAGCGCATGGGTACCCTGTAACCATGTACTACGGATTAGCTGAGCGGGCCCCTGCTTCGCTAAGCTAAGAGTCAGCTCTTAGCTTAGCGAAGCGGGCACAGGCTGTAGCCCACTCAGCTAATCCTGGCATAGTACATGGGTACAGGGTACCCATGTGCTAAACCAGCATTTAGTAAACCTCCAGGGGACATGGGCAGGAGCATTGAACACCCTAATCAATGATAGATGAGGTTCCATATTCCATATTTCTCTGATAATATTGAAATGATCATACTTTTAGAAGAGTGGTAATTATTTATAGGGTATTTGATTGCCTCAAACGATTTGCAGCAGAGAGTCGTATTGCCCCCTGTACACATGTGTATGCACTGTTTGTTCTGAAGGTATGCACATGAATGTATACATAATTACTGTGTGTACATTAGCCAGCGTACATAGCTATGTATGTACATAGTATGTAATTATACACATACACACCATCTTAAAATACTGGGTTGGAGAGGGGGGGGGGGGGGGGGGCTGGGGGTCCAGCACCCTCAATCCAACCCTGTGTCCTGTATTGTATATTAATGCTTTTTGTACACATAAGAAAAATGATCAGTGTAGAAAAATTTGCCAAAAGCATTCTTTTACACATATATGACTTAACAGCTATTTCTATAAAGCTTTGGATGAGTAGCAGTGGCATCTGCCTATATCGTAGGAGGACTTTTTAGTGATACAAAAAGGCAGAATATTTTTGTACCGTATAAATATTTGATTAATTATATAATGTAGCTGGCTTGCATATTATACATCATATACTGCACACTATATTATAGAAAGTTGCAAAGTGCAATGTCTCATTTGATTCTTTAGGGCTGCATTACTTTGCTTTCGTTAGTGTAGTAGATTTACAAGCAGTCCTATGTAAAACTACTGACCCATACATTGCGATAAGACAGAGGACATGCTCAGCTCTGCTGCATCAGACATATACAGTACAGTCAGCATATACAGGACTTAGCACCTGACACAGCGTATACAGTAGCAGTAAGCACAGCCAGGCGGTCTATTGATATACAGTGAAAAGATATAAGTTCTTACCCCACTAGATAGGCCAGAATGGAGAGCTGAACTATGCGGAATAAGATCCCCACCTTTTTGTTCTTGGCAATGACATATTTTTCAGTCTTATAGTCAAAGAGTGACAGGAACAAGCCTTTCCATGCGACCTGCCCCATTCTGTCTGCTCACATTGCAGCAGTGAATGAGGCAGAGAAAGGAAGGGAATGCAGCTCTGATTCAGACAGCAGCTCTGAAACACGAGAAAGAGCTCGCTGAACCCTGAGCACACCCAGGACAGCTCAGCGGATAGTGTCAGGGAGATCCTAGGGTCATGGTCAGAACACCCTCTAAGTCCAAACCCTGCAATAAATAATTCATATCATGTTTTATTTATGAACTTTCATTTCTATGCAAATGGTGATGATTCTTGTTCGAGCCATGTCATTTCCCCAATACTTTGTTTTGGAGACCAAATACATTTTAAGAAAGACTTGATCTGGGTGGTCTGTATTAAAAAAAAAACAAAGGTTGTCCAGGAGAGACATTAAAGGGATATTCCGGTTGTTACAAGTTATTCCCAAATTCCAATCCACAGGATAGGGAATAGGGGATAGGGGTCCACCCACTGATTCCCACTAATTACGAGAACAGGGGCCCCATACCCCTCAGAGCCCCCCAAAAGAGCTTCAGGTCGAGCATCTACACTGTAGCTCCAGTCATCTCTACAGGAGTGGTGAAGACAGCCGAGCACAGCGACTGAAATCCTATAGAGATAAATGGAGTGGTGGCTCACATGCCTGACCTGCCACTTTGTTTGTTTAAGAGGTCTCCATGGGGTGTCATGATCAGTGGAGGTTCCAGCAGTAGGACCCCACCAATCTAATAGTTACCCCTATCCTTTAAATAGAAGATAACTTGTAACTACCAGAATACCCTTTTAATGGTCAGTGGGGGTGCAACTGTTGTGATGGTAGAATAAAGTGCTAGGAAAGGGCTCCTGTCAATTCTACTTGGCAATATGGTTGACCTTTGACTATGTGACTTGACATAGGCCAAGCAGAGCTCAGAGGAGACAAAGTGGCCCTTTACAGTATCACCATAGAGATGAGCAAAGTTCTTGAAATTAATTTTATATCCAATTCGTCCCGTTTTTCAAAAAATTTGATTTGTGCCCAACTTGATTCTACCTGAATCAAAAGTGCTCCAATTGCTGTGCAAATTGGTATATGGCACTCTGAGATCACCCAAGACTCGTATTTTTTCTATTTTGTCTTTTTTTTTAAATCTTTTTGTCTTGACCCTACTTTTAAGCTCTTTAACACAATGACAGCAATATCAAATAATGTCAGAGTAACTCTGACGTACAGTACAGACCAAAAGTTTGGACACACCTTCTCATTCAAAGAGTTTTCTTTATTTTCATGACTATGAAGGCATCAAAACTATGAATTAACACATGTGGAATTATATACATAACAAACAAGTGTGAAACAACTGAAAATATGTCATATTCTAGGTTCTTTAAAGTAGCCACCTTTTGCTTTGATTACTGCTTTGCACACTCTTGGCATTCTCTTGATGAGCTTCAAGAGGTAGTCACCTGAAATGGTCTTCCAGCAGTCTTGAAGGAGTTCCCAGAGATGCTTAGCACTTCTTGGCCCTTTTGCCTTCACTCTGCGGTCCAGCTCACCCCAAACCATCTTGATTGGGTTCAGGTCCGGTGACTGTGGAGGCCAGGTCATCTGGTGCAGCACCCCATCACTCTCCTTCATGGTCAAATAGCCCTTACTTTCAACGTTTTCCCAATTTTTCGGCTGACTGACTGACCTTCATTTCTTAAAGTAATGATGGCCACTCGTTTTTCTTTACTTAGCTGCTTTTTTCTTGCCATACTACAAATTCTAACAGTCTATTCAGTAGGACTATCAGCTGTGTATCCACCTGACTTCTCCTCAACGCAACTGATGGTCTCAACCCCATTTATAAGGCAAGAAATCCCACTTATTAAACCTGACAAGGTACACCTGTGAAGTGAAAACCATTTCAGGGGACTACCTCTTGAAGCTCATCAAGAGAATGCCAAGAGTGTGCAAAGCAGTAATCCAAGCAAAAGCTGGCTACTTTGAAGAACCTAGAATATGACATAGTTTCAGTTGTTTCACACTTGTTTGTTATGTATATAATTCCACATGTGTTAATTCATAGTTTTGATGCCTTCAGTGTGAATCTACAATTTTCATAGTCATGAAAATAAAGAAAACTCTTTGAATGAGAAGGTGTGTCCAAACTTTTGGTCTGTACTGTATATAGCTATGGTTGACGGTAAAAACAGCATGTTCAAAAACACTCTGTGCCATTACATTTGTTATGCCTTGTAAAATTTAAAATACTGTATTTTATTGCGTATAAGACTACATTTTAACACATGAAAATCTTCTCAAAAGTCGGGGGTCGTCTTATACGCCGGATGTCGTCTTATATGCCGGTATACGGCGTGCTGAAACTTACTTCCTAGCCGGACTGGAAAAGCTGTCCTTCAGGCAGAGGCGCCCTCAAGCTGAGCCACCGTGCGCTGCATCTCGGCCAGCCGCTCCTGAAGCAGCCCCCTCTCCCTGCTCTCAGTGGTTTTCTCATGCCGGCAGTATCACATTGCGTACTACCACTCAGATCGTCCTGAAAACAGGGAGGGCTGGGCAGACAGGGAGAGCTGACCCACCCAATCCAAGCAGGCTTTGTATGCAGTGTGCACAGAAAATACCGGTACACCGCTTTCCGTGATTGGCTGGTTGTTGTATACTGGGTTGGATTGGCGATTCTGAGGGAAGGCAGGGGGAAGCAGGAGCATCTGCACTTCAGCCAATTCTAATGTTGGAACGGCAGATCTCTAATGAAGTTTGGTGTGCATCTTATCTGTGGTGAAAAAACAGAGTCTATCTGGGGAGCAGATACATGTGGTGGTGAATACAGTACAGCACCAGTATCTGTACATACAGTACAGCACCAGTATCTGTACATACAGTACAGCACCAGTATCTGTACATACAGTACAGCACCAGTATCTGTACATACAGTACAGCACCAGTATCTGTACATACAGTACAGCACCAGTATCTGTACATACAGTACAGCACCAGTATCTGTACCGGCTTTTACAGTACAGCACCAGTATCTGTACCGGTTCATACAGGACAGCACCAGTATCTGTACCGGTTCATACAGTACAGCACCAGTATCTGTACCGGTTCATACAGGACAGCACCAGTATCTGTACCGGTTCATACAGTACAGCACCAGTATCTGTACCGGTTCATACAGTACAGCACCAGTATCTTTACATACAGTACAGCACCAGTATCTGTACCGGTTCATACAGTGCAGCACCAGTATCTGTACCGGTTCACACAGGACAGCACCAGTATCTGTACCGGTTCATACAGTACAGCACCAGTATCTGTACCGGTTCATACAGTACAGCACCAGTATCTGTACCGGTTCATACAGAACAGCACCTGTATCTGTACCGGTTCATACAGGACAGCACCAGTATCTGTACCGGTTCATACAGTACAGCACCAGTATCTGTACCGGTTCATACAGTACAGCACCAGTATCTGTACCGGTTCATACAGTACAGCACCAGTATCTGTACCGGTTCATACAGTACAGCACCAGTATCTGTACCGGTTCATACAGTACAGCACCAGTATCTGTACCGGTTCATACAGTACAGCACCAGTACATACAGTACAGTATACAAATGGCTAACAGTCAAGACCCCATCATGGCTCTACCAGCAAGAAGAAAGAAATATGAAGCCAGTTTCAAACTTAAAGTTGTAAACTTTGCCATGGAACATAATAACTGCGCTGCTGCAAGACAATATGGAGTAACAGAAAAGATGGTTCGGGACTGGAAAGCAAATGGAAAAGCATTAAAGAGTATGCCAAGGGGTAAGTGTGCATTAAGAAGAGGCACCCCTCATTGTCCAGAACCCAAAAAAATATAGCAGACCTGGTGAATGAGCATCGCCAAAACGGTTATGTAGTTACACGAAATAAAATACGCTTGTTTGCACTTCAGTGGCCAAATCTAACCCAGATCACAGCAACAGATTTAACGCCACTGTATCCTGGTGTACTGGATTCTTGGAAAGGCACAATATGGTACTGAGGCAAAAGACGAAAATTGCACAACAATTACCTGCAGATCTTGATGCCAAAGTAAATAGCGTTGGAGGGGTAGTCTTATACGCCGAGTATAGCCCAAACCCTATATTTTAACTGGAAAAGTTGGGGGTCATCTTATACGCACAGTCGTCTTATACGCCGGAAAATACGGTAGTCCAAAAATTGTCCCTCATTGGGGGCTGATGGTGTTTTTAATCAACAACTACAAACGAATGCGACCTCACAGCACACGTTGACGTTAACTAAATTAGTGAACTAACATATGGTCCTACAGGACCTAACTACGTCTTGTTTCATGCGCTGTTGTGTTATTATAAAACATCACTTTTATTTGTAAATTCCCTTAAAACCATAATGTAAATTAGTGCTCATTAAACAGTGACAGATTAAAACTATCTTTAGCTCTTTATGCCGCTGCTGTTAGTATTGCTTCACAGCAGTTGGATTGTATCAGTGACAACTTTAGCTTATTATCTCGGCTTGTAGTTTCCTTGTTTCTATTTCTACAGTATATTAGCTTTAATTTGCTCCTAATTTTGGAACTCCCTCACTGCCACTGAGTCTATAAACACACACACACATACACCTTGCATGCCGACATGTTTTGCCGGACACCCAGCGTCTTCAGGGGATCGTGCAGGAATGTGTGTTGGGGGCGGGGACCATCTTTTAAAAGTTCGTATCATGATGATGTAATTATGACTGCCTATAGTGTGGTTTCTAGGCATCCGTCTCACCCCTTTTGCCACACCTCCCTCGTTCCGGTAGGTTCACGCGCATTAGGAGTTACCAATCTCGCGATGTGTCACACAAGTTTGCGCATGCGTGCCGACTTAGAAGAAAAGACTCTCCCGACATTAGGTATTCTATGAGGGACTGCGCATATTCTATCTGATCACCAAGGATCATTCGTTTTTGCTGTAAATATTGGATATTTGTGTCTATATAATTTATATCCCTATCTTGCTCTTTCCTTAGGTATATGTCAAAAATGGAATCCTGCAAATTATTCCACAAGCTTCATTCATCCATGGGTCCCTCTGATCACAGGGAAAAAGGCTCATCCATCTCCATGGTACAGTAGGTGTTATCATCTTTTCACTGTGTTTTATTTTGTCATATTTTCTTTTCTTTTTTTCTTTTTCTTTTCATTTTGTCACTTATTATTACGATGGTCCCTTATCTGTCCATATTAGTTATGAATAATGAGTTTTCTCTATTGTGTTTATTTTATTTTATACTCTATTGTAAATTAGAGAAGTGCTGCTACATTATCTTACAGAAATGAAGAAAAGGTGAAACCTTCATTTATTCCAGTTGGTGACAGAGATTTTAGGCGATAAATCCATTTGATCTCCTGTTCTACTCTCTTGTCAATGTCTCCCTGTCTAGGGCCTGCCTTTACTTTCTGTATCTCCCAATTTTAAGGCCCGAGGGACTGCTTCTATGATATTTATTTATATGTTTTGACAGGGGTGTTTCTTCATTGGTGTTCAGGTTACTAAGATGTTTGGAAATCCTTCTTCTCAATTCTTGAGTTGTCTTCCCAACATAAATTTTGGTACATTCGCATTGGATCACATATACTACTCCAGTTGTTTTACAGTTAATATTGTCCCTTATGGTATACCGTAGGTCTTCCCATTAGGGGACATATATTTACAAAAGATGCACCCCCCACAGGGAAATGAACCCTGTTTTGATAACCAGGTTTTTGTGCACTTTTTCCTCTGAAAATGACTGTGTACCATAATCTCTTTTAGGTTTTCACCCCTCCTGTATGTTATTGATGGATTAATAGGTACCACTTCTCTGAGATCTTTGTCCGCCCTCAGGATATGCCAGTGTCTTTTAAGAATTCTGTATACTCTTTGGTATTGTAAATCATAGGTTTCTATGCAGCGTATTGTTTTTTTTTTTCATTTTTCGTCTTTCCTCTGAAATAGACTATCTCTATCTGTGTTTTTTGCTCTGTTATAGGCTTTATATAGAGTCTTTTTAGGATAGCCTCTGGCTAGAAACCTTTGATACAATAGCCTACTTTCCTCCTCAAAAGCTGACTCATTGGTACTATTTCTTTTTTGCTCTTAGATATTGGCCTACTGGTATACCTCTTTTAAGAGGCTGTGGGTGAAAACTCTCCCAATGGAGAAATCTGTTGGTTGCAGTTGACTTTCTATATACCTCAGTGGTTACACTGCCATCAGATCCCAGATTTATTGTTAAATCGAGAAAATTCAAACTTGTTTTCTGGATCTCTGCTGTAAATGATAGGCCTATGTCATTTCTGTTGAGGTTATCAGTTAACTCAACAAAATCCGATTCCGTGCCGTCCCAAAAAATTTAAATTTCATCTATCTACCTTCCCCAGTATAAAATGTGATCAGTGTACAATGAGTTGTGCTCAGTGAAAACATATTTATCTTCCCACCACCCTAAAAAATAAATTAGCGAAACTTGGTGTTTTAACACACATTGTATTATTGGAAAAACAGTGTCTTATTCTCAACAAACGTTCCAAAAATTATGCCTTATAAGGGGCAGATGCTTGTTCCTGTTTATACATGTTGTGGTAATGTGTACAGTGCTGGAAGGCGTGTATATCACACCCAGATACCTCAGCTGGGTGAGATTACTAAAATCCAGAAAGCTGCAGTGGTTTCAGCAAAGTGTAGTTTGCTGAGACAGTTTTGTCTAGATTTTGTTCTGGGCTGGATTTTATTTGAACTGGTGAATAGGTTTGGTAGTGGGATCTGCCATTTCGCACCCTTTCAGGACATGTATTGCTTTTAGCTGAGGATATCGCATCTGAGGCCTGCTGTTGTAATCATGGAGGGATAAAACAACCCTCTGTGTATGACTGAGAGAGAATTTGGAAAAGGAAGCCGGCAGAGGCTCTGTGTGGCACACAATGCTATGTGAAAGCCTGAAGTTTGGAGGGCCCAGCAACGCCTGCAGAAAGAGGGTCGCACGGTCAGAGTTAGGAGGACTTCTGAACCATAATCCCCCAAAGGTACTGGTGTGGTCACAGCCAGGATGCTGCTGGACCGTGTGGCTGAGAAGCCAGATGGTACCCTGTGTGTGTACTGTGCTCTATAGGGTGAGGTAGAGACGACCTATGTATTAGGTAGTGCCTAGACTGGCAGGTGTTCATTTCATTATGTTTATGTTTGTGCAGGTGCTGAAGTGCCACAATAAAGCACCATTTGGACTTGAACCCCGTTGTTAGAGGAGAATTCTGTGATTGCGACCCCCTGTGAGAGAGCGATCCCTTACAATGTACAAGTGTTTAATGGTCAGAAGAAACAGTGTCTTGTTCTGAGCGAGCCTGGTAAAATTCACCCTTTAATTAGGAGCAGCAGCAGTGCAGTGTGGATGTGGTATGGGTAAGGGTATGGAGATAGTGGCAGGTGGCCACAATAGTAGCAGCAGAAGTAGCAGCTCAGCATGGAACAGACAATGCAGTAGATTTGTGTGCTGCTGTTTGGGGGTATTAGTAGTATCAGTGGTGGCTTTGTAGAGGTAATGGTAGTGGTATTAGAAAGAGTAGCAGCTGCAGTGGTGGCAGCAGCAACAGCAGCCATACAGTGCAGAACATGATGGTAGGGAGGAAGACAGCAGCAGTGGTCCGGAGATCATTAGCCACTGTCAGCAAGGCAGTGGTCCGGAGATCAATAGCCACTGTCAGCAAGGGCAGATCTATTTATTGGCTTCAGCTGGAGGTATGTGAAAATCCTCACAGATCCATGCCTTGTTCATTTTGACAAAAGTGATGTTTTGTACACTGGAGGAGGACAATTTTGCCCTTTCGGTGTGACGAAACCACCTGCCTTGCTGAAAATCCTCTCTGAGATTGGGCCAAAATGGCTGGCCAGCAGTCCAGGGGGGTCAGGAAACAAGGTATGTGCCAGCCAGATAAAACCTGTGTAACATCCAATGGCTCACCATTCATATAAAGTAGTCTTGATGTCAAATTTAATCTGTACTTACACAAAAATAATAGTATTGCAAGTTATTGATTACTGAAGATGGGGCCTTGGTCTAGATATTTCTAACAGTCCTATACTTACAGTTGCAAGAAAAAGTATGTGAACCCTTTGGAATGATATGAATTTCTGCACAAATTGGTCATAAAATGTGATCTGATCTTCATCTAAGTCACAACAATAGACAATCACAGTCTGCTTAAACTAATAACACACAAAGAATTAAATGTCACCATGTTTTTATTGAACACACCATGTAAACATTCACAGTGCAGGTGGAAAAAGTATGTGAACCCTTGGATTTAATAACTGGTGGAACCTCCTTTGGCAGCAATAACTTCAACCAAACGTTTCCTGTAGTTGCAGATCAGACGTGCACAACGGTAATTCTTGACCATTCCTCTTTACAGAACTGTTTCAGTTCAGCAATATTCTTGGGATGTCTGGTGTGAATCGCTTTCTTGAGGTCATGCCACAGCATCTCAATCGGGTTGACGTCAGGACTCTGACTGGGCCACTCCAGAAGGCGTATTTTCTTCTGTTTAAGCAATTGTGTTGTTGATTTACTTCTATGCTTTGCGTCGTTGTCCTGTTGCAACACCCATCTTCTGTTGAGTTTCAGCTGGTGGACAGTTGGCCTTAAGTTCTCCTGCAAAATGTCTTGATAAACTTGGGAATTTATTTTTCCTTCAATGATAGCAATCCGTCCAGGCCCTGATGCAGCAAAGCAGCCCCAAACCATGATGCCCCCACCACCATACTTCACAGTTGGGATGAGGTTTTGATGTTGGTGTGCTGTGCCTCTTTTTCTCCACACATAGTGTTGTGTGTTTCTTCCAAACAACTCAACTTTGGTTTCATCTGTCCACAGAATATTTTGCCAGTACTGCTGTGGAACATCCAGGTGCTCTTGTGCAAACTGTAAATGTGCAGCAATGTTTTTTTTGGACAGCAGTGGCTTCATCTGTGCTATTCTCCCATGAAATCCATTCTTGTTTAGTGTTTTACGTATCGTAGATTCGCTAACAGGGATGTTAGCATATGCCAGAGACTTTTGTAAGTCTTTAGCTGACACTCTAGGATTCTTCTTCACCTCATTGAGCAGTCTGCGCTGTGCTCTTGCATTCATCTTTACAGGACGGCCACACCTAGGGAGAGTAGCTTTCTCCATTTATAAACAATTTGTCTTACCCTGGACTGATGAACAGCAAGGCTTTTGGAGATACTTTTATAACCCTTTCCATTAACAATTCTTAATCGTAGGTCTTCTGAGAGCTCTTTTGTGCGAGGCATCATTCACATCAGGCAATGCTTCTTGTGAAAAGCAAACCCAAACACCTCCAATCTCATCTCATTGATTGGACTCCAGTTGGCTGACACCTCACTCCAATTAGCTCTTGGAGATGTCATTAGTCTAGGGGTTCACATACTTTTTCCACCTGCACTGTGAATGTTTAGATAGTGTGTTCAATAAAAACATGGTTACATTTAATTCTTTGTGTGTTATTAAGTGTGTTTTTCTTTGTGTGTTATTAAGCAGACTGTGATTGTCTATTGTTGTGACTTAGATGAAGATCAGATAACATTTTATGACCAATTTGTGCAGAAATCCATATCATTCCAAAGGGTTCACATACTTTTTCTTGCAACTGTATATATGTGTATATGTTTATACGTTTATTTCATTTGACCTATGTGATCATGCATTAGTTTTTTTCCCTTTTTTTGTTTTTGTCCTCCTAAGGCCTCATGCACACGACCGTTGTGTGCATCCGTGGCCGCTGTGCCGATTTTCCGTTTTTTTTCGCTGACCCATTGACTTTCAATGGGTCCGTGGAAAAATCTGAAAATGCACAGTTTTGGAGCCGAGACCGTGATTCGTGAAAACTCAGATCCGACAGTATATTCTAACACAGAGGCGTTCCCATGGTGATGGGGATGCTTCAGGTTAGAATATACTAAAATAACTGTGTACATGACTGCCCCCTGCTGCCTGGCAGGTGCTGCCAGGCAGCAGGGGGCAGGTCCCCCCCCTGTAGTTAACACATTGGTGGCCAGTGCGGCCGCCCCCCCCCTGTAGTTAACTCTTGTTGTCCAGTGCGGCCGGCCCCCCCTCCCTCCCCTGTAGTTAACTCTTTGTTGTCCAGTGCGGCCGGCCCCCCCTCCCTCCCCTGTAGTTAACTCTTTGTTGTCCAGTGCGGCCGGCCCCCCCTCCCTCCCCTGTAGTTAACTCGTTGGTGGCCAGTGGGCCCTCCCTCCCTGGGCCCTCCCTCCCCCTCCTAATTAAAATCTCCCCCCCTATCATTGGTGGCAGCGGAGAGTACCGATCGGAGTCCCAGTTTAATCGCTGGGACTCCGATCGGTAACCATGGCAACCAGGACGCTACTGCAGTCCCAGTTGCCATGGTTACTTAGCAATTTGTAGAAGCATTATACTTACCTGCGAGCTGCGATGTCTGTGTCTGGACGGGAGCTCCTCCTACTGGTAAGTGACAGGTCTGTGCGGCGCATTGCTTAATGATCTGTCACTTACCAGTAGGAGGAGCTCCCGGCCGGACACAGACATCGCAGCTCACAGGTAAGTACAAAGTATAATGCTTCTACAAATTGCTAAGTAACCATGGCAACCGGGACTGCAGTAGCGTCCTGGTTGCCATGGTTACCGATCGGAGCCCCAGCGATTAAACTGGGACTCCGATCGGTACTCTCCGCTGCCACCAATGATGGGGGGGGGGGGAGATTTTAATTAGGAGGGGGAGGGAGGGGGAGGGCTTACTGGCCACCAACGAGTTAACTACAGGGGAGGGAGGGGGGCCCACTGGCCACCAATGAGTTAACTACAGGGGAGGGAGGGGGGCCGGCCGCACTGGACAACAAAGAGTTAACTACAGGGGAGGGAGGGGGGGCCCACTGGCCACCAATGAGTTAACTACAGGGGAGGGAGGGGGGCCGGCCGCACTGGACAACAAAGAGTTAACTACAGGGGGGGAGGGGGGGCCGGCCGCACTGGCCACCAATGAGTTAAAAACAGGGGGGGGGGGTCTGCCCCCTGCTGCCTGGCAGCACCTACCAGGCAGCAAGGGGCAGTCATGTACACAGTTCTTTTAGTATATTCTAACCTGAAGCGTGCCTATCACCATGGGAATGCCTCTGTGTTGGAATATACTGTCGGATTTGAGTTTCACGATCTAACTCATATCCGACAGTATATTCTAACATAGAGGCGTTCCCATGGTGATGGGGACGCTTCAAGTTAAAATATACCATCGGATTGGAGAAAACTCCGATGGTATAAAAGGGACTCCTGACTTTACATTGAAAGTCAATGGGGGACGGATCCGTTTGCAATTGCACCATATTGTGTCAACGTCAAACGGATCCGTCCCCATTGACTTGCATTGACTTGCATTGTAATTCAGGACGGATCCGTTTGGCTCCGCACGGCCTGGCGGACACCAAAACGACTTTTATTTCATGTCCGTGGATCCTCCAAAAATCAAGGAAGACCCACGGACGAAAAAAAGGTCACGGATCACGGACCTACGGACCCCGTTTTTGCGGACCGTAAATAAATATTTCCAGTGCCTTATAGCATTTATATTGTTTTACCATAGATAATAGACCGCCGAGGAAGGCCTTGACAGGCCGAAACATCCGGTCACATAATCTAAAACTCATAATCAATTGCGCTTCAGAAGATACTACTGGATCATGAATTCTATGTGATACGATATGAATAAAATGCCTTAAATTGCAAATGAAGAGCCATGTGCCGCAATTTTCTATTTTACTTGCTACGACTGACAAGTCCTTGCTGGCACTGGCAACTACGGTGTGCGGTGCTCTACCTTTAAGACATTGCATGACTCTCAGGACCGTCACTATCAGCTGTCTGAGAAGACCAGAGCGCTGCGGCCTCCTCACTGCTTGCCAAGAACAGCTCCGCCCATTGCAGAGCGGCTATGCTTGCTATTGCAGCTCAGCCCATTCACTTGAATGGGACTGAGCTGCGCCTTAGCCATGTGACCGGTGAATGTGACATCACTAGCCTAGAAAGAGGTTGCCTTTGCCTCATATATCTGATTGGTGGAGGTCCTGGCAGTCGGACCCCCGCGGATCTCATATTGATAATCCCAGAAAACCCTCATGAAATAGTAAAATGTCTCACCTTCAACACCTGATATGTTCTATGATCTGTAGTGAATAAAATATGGGTCTATGAGATTTGCAAGTCATTACATTCTGTTTTTATTTACATTTATTTACATTTTGCACAGTGTCCCACTTTTTGGAATTGGGGTGTTACTTAGAAAATGGAGTAAGGAATCTCATTGATCATTTGTTAGGGTGTTCTGGTAACATATTTGATAGTTTTAGTGCATAGACATGGTGCCAGAACTAAGCGTAGTACATAGATGCAGTAAAAGATCAAAGCTCACAATGGGTCCTAGGTTCGAATCTGACTAAGCACAACATCTACATTGAGTTTGTATGTTCTCCCTGTGTTTTCCTCTATGTACTCCGGTTTTCGCCCACACTCCAAAGACACACTTAATCCAGATTGTGAGCTCCACTGGGGACAACATGTGATGCTAATGTCTGTCATTTGGAATATGTTCATGCTATATAAGGAAGTAAAATAAATATATAAATATAAAAGTACATAATTATGATAACTATGAGCACACATGCTATAACAGAACCAATCTTACTACATACATACAGTAAGAGAACCAAGCTTACCACATACTATAGATACAGCATCAGAACCAAGCTTACTGCATAGTAACAGAACCAAGCCTTTTGCATATGTATTACAACTGAGCTAAGCTCAATACATAGATACGGTACCAAAATCAAGGTGGCTGCATAATACGTTTACAGAACAAGGTTTAAATGGGGTTTCCAAGATTCAGCCACATTAGGGTAATTACCTGCTATGGTTATAAGGTATCACAGTCCTACCCACAATATAAGGGATACCTATTAGATTGGTGGTGGTCCAACTCCTGGGAACCCCATTTATCAAATAAATGAAGGCCCTGTACCCCCAAAATGAATAGAGTGGCAGGTTGAACATGTACTATTTTATTTTGTCCAAATCATTGAACAGGATGTTCTCAAACGGAAGTGGTCACTGAGCTTAGAGTGTCACAGAGTATCATTAGCAGGTTGCAACAGAAATACAGAGAGACTGGAAGAGTCACAGAAAGGCATAGAAGTGAACGTCCTTTGGCCACATCCCACACTGATGACCGCTTCATCGTGAAAAATGCCCTGCGGAACCGGATGATGAATGCCACACAACTCCAGGCACATTTAAGGGAGGTGAGAGGCACCCAGGTGTCACATCAGACCATTCAAAACCATTTATATCAGCATGGTCTACATGCTAGATGACCTGCAAGGCTGCAAGGGTACCTGACCACACCACCAGACACAGGCATCATCGTCTTGCATGGGCCAGGGAGCATCTACGCTGGACGAGGGACCAGTGGGCCTCAGTGCTGTTCATTGATGAAAATCGATTCACGCTGAGCAGAAATGATGGCCGCCAACAATGTTGGAGATGTCAAGGAGACCGCTATGCATCAGCCACTGTCAACGCAGGCCTAATTTAATCTTAATGGATGACAATGCGCCCGTCATCGAGGTCATATAATTAGGGAATGGCTGCTGGAGACTGGAGTACCTGAAATGGAATGGCCTGCACTTTCTCTAAGCCTAAATCCCATTAAAAACCTACGGGATCAGCTGAGTCACCGTGTAGAGGCTCGTAACTCTGTACCTCAGAACCTCAATGACCTGAGGGCTGTCCTTCAAGAAGAGTAGGATGCTATGCCTCAGCAGACAATAAGTTGACTTGTGAACAGCATGAGACGTTGTTGTCAAGCTGTAATTGATGCTGAAGGTCACATGACAAGTTATTGAGACATTGACATTTTTGTGGGGGTATACCCACCGCTGTTGTTGGCTTTTGTTTTGAAATCACCATTGCATGCTTCTACTTAAATACCCTACTTTTTATGTTTTTCATAAATTTCCACCGAAAGCCAAATATCAATTGTCACGGATAATCCGCGAGAATATTGAACCATCCTCACAATATTATCAATATTACTATCCCTTACCGATCAATGGGCCTATTAAACAGTCCTTATTTCCATAGGGGCCCCAGAGCTTACAATCTGATACTCAGAGCGTCTCCTTCTATGTACCCAGAGAAATGGACCGAATGGACCGAATGCTGGAAATGGACCGAATGCTAACTTCATTACGGCGTCCTCTACAATTAACTGATTAGACTGTGGCTATTCGTCTGCATCCCTGGTAAATAAGAAGTGTAAAGTCAGTTTCCTGAAAAGGAAGTTACCTGGGTGAAACTATAGACAGTCAGGCACTGCGATCTGAGATATGATTTTTACCCTTTTTAAAAGAGACCATGCATCTTACGGACATAAAAATTACGTCATCTTGTCCCTCAGAATTCACTGGACATTTAAATATGACAAACATAACTCTAGGAGATGCCCAGGTAAAGTTATGGCGTTACCCCATCATAAAACAGGTTATAATAGTCATATTTGATATCCCTGAACTCAATATTTTGTGTTGAATGTGAATCTGTGATCGTTACTTATGTACAGCGGAGACATCCCAAGATATGGCACATACCATATTTCAGAACTGGCATTCATCTCAGAAATACAGCCTGCCCCAGCAGGCGGACTCTCAATTCCCCGCCTTGATTCTGGGATCCTTATAACAAGGGCCTAGAATCTGCTAAAGGAGTTCTCCACTTTTAACAACACCTGAAGAGGGCCTCAGCCAGAGAACCCATGGGCTGTAGGCATATTTGGATTGTTACACTCTGGACAAAGGTTTCTTGGACTTTATCCCTGCAACGGACTATTTCACCAACGGACATCTTTTCTGCGGAAAATAAGTATTTTCTTTCTTTTCTCCATTTTTGTTAATTGGACTATACTTTCCTTAATCACTGCACATATTGAGAAGTTGTATTGTATATATATAATAAATGACCTCCAAGTCATTTCTCTAGCCATATGCCTGCTTTCAAACACTGCAAAAACTTACCCTAGCCTCTCCGAAGAGAAAGCTACTCGGTTCTGTTATCCAGATAGTGGGTTCCTTGCTCCCATAAATTGCAAGGTGGTGGCAGTTAAACTACCCTGTGTGTGGTTCCGGTCCGGTCGCTCACACGCTTAGTTGTGGTCAATCTGCGGTCCAATCCCTGCGCTTTCAGCCTATCGACTGTACGGACTCAAGTTAGACTGTCAGTGTGCTGAAAGTGGCTGGGAGGCCTGTTTGCGGATTGACCACTAGGGGCGCTGTGACGGTTTCGTGACGTATTGTGGCCACGGCGGTCGCAGTTCGTCACACGGCGGTCGCAGTTTTGTTTGTAGGGTATGAGGCATAGTATAATGTAAGCCATACCAATGTATGGAGGGTGTAGTAAAATAGTGACAGGCCAAATGGGTGGAGGCAAGAAGAGACTTCGTATTATGGTTAGAGAGAAAGAAGAGATTTCGGAGATCACTTTATGAGGCAGACCTCTTTTGCTTCAGAAATAAAGCTTGTAGGGTGCTAGTGGGCTTAGCTAGAGCTGGTTAAGGGACAAAAATGGTACCTCATAGTCCAACCTCTGGAAAATAGATGTTATAAAAAGTATTACCAAACATTCTATACAGACACATTATGTCCTAGTCAGAGAAAAGATTAGACTTTTCTTCCAAATCTATAGTTGCCGACTGAATTTGAATCTTTAAATGGGTTGTCCACCTTTCAAACACTTGTGGGTAAACTACCCCCAGCTGGACCTGTGGAGCGAAGCATACCTTCTGTCTCTCTGCTGCTCTGTTTTGACTTCTTCAATCAACCACACTTCAGTTCCCTGCTTGTCAACCACTAGAGTGGACAGAGGTCACATGCACCACTGCAGCCAATAGATGACCACATCAGTGATGTTTCCACCAAGTGGCATGACAATGTGTTTCAGAAAAATGTGGAAAATTATGTTGAATATCTTTGGGAAGGACCTCTACAGATTGTGCCTTTGCCTGTATCTTATTCTGTCACTCCAATGGACTTAGCAGTGGATACCTATACTTGCTTGCCATCTTTGATACAAATTGTTTTATTGATAGCACAATGATGTTTAAAAATGGCTAGACTCAGATATCCCAATAACTGACATGTAAGTTACCCAGATGATCTACTTGGTTGCCACATATTTGTTTTAAATTCTTTATTTATGTCTCCAAGACAGTAAAGCAAATAACCGGTCGACATACAAATGTGTGGAGTTTTTTTTTCATATGCACACAATGTACGCATCAATTAACAAAACAGTAAAACAGGTATTTCACAGCAGTGTGACAAGGCCAACACCCATAAAATAGACACAGACTAGTATGTGCACCTCCAACAGCCCATATCTACAGGCCTAATACAAAAACCGGTACTATACAACAAGCGGAAAAAGATAAATGTGTCACGTTAGAACATTGACGTTCTAAAAGTACATTTGAACAATTGACAATGGAATTATTGACAACAGAATGCATGGGGAATCCCACATGAAACAAAAAGCGTCAAGCTGGCATTAGTCCAAAAATAGATGCCGCGCCTCAGGGTTATTGGTGAAGCTCCACCAAGATCCCCAGTGTCTGGTATACCTGGACATCGCTTCGTGGGTAAGGGCACTCATCCCCTCCAACCTACCCACTTGGCTCAATTTGTTTAGTCAATGAGATATGGGAGAAGTTTCTCCTGTTTCCAAAATAAAGGGACCATACTCTTTGCAGATAACACCATATGTCTCCATAGGGTGATGTTAAATCTAGTTAGAGAGCCAGGGGAAACATTTAAAAATAACAAGAGGTGATCTTTGGAGATCCAACACAAACTAGTTTTGTCCACCTCAGCCCAGAATGGGACTATTAATGGACACTTCCACCATATGTGCATATAAGAGCCAGTATCTGAATGACATCTCCAGCACAATGGAGGAATAAGCAGATTAATAGCATGTAGTACTACCGGTGTTTTGTACCATCTACTAACAATTTTGTAAGATGACTCTTGCATAGTAATACACCTTGACGGGCAGCAAGCATTCCTGCATACCTCCGCAACCGTTTCTTTAGGTAATTTTAGGTTTAACTCCTTCTCCCATGCCTCTATATATGAGGGGACGGGGCCACCATCTGGACACACCAGTGAATTGTATAATGAGGAGGTAGGGAACGTTGCGCTGCCAGCTTTTCAAACCATAAAAGGTCCCTGTCCCAGGACTCAGAAAACTGAATGCTTTTAAAATTGAGTGAAATTTGAGAGTAAATGAGATGATCTATCCGAAGACCTGGGGTATTAAGACATAGAGTGGGTAGATCCGGTAACGTACCATCTATTAATATGTCTCCCAATCTGAAATTCTTTAATGCTCTCTGCTTGTCCAATCACAATGCAGTAAAAGGCTCTTTAAGCCCTAACATATCTCCCATAGTTAGTAATGGTGAAGGATGAGCCCACAGCTTGTGTGTACTATGAGTGGATGTCCAGACCACTAACGGAGCCTAAGTTAGCAGGGGAATATTAGGAAGAAGTCGAGTGCCCTTTCCCACTTCCGTTAATGCTTGAGTGAGTGAGAAGCCCACAACCTCCTCCTCAATCTGAACAGATGGCTTAGAGGAATGGTTCCTAAACCAGTCTAGTACCCTGGTAAGTTGAACCGCTCTATACAAATTTTCCATATCAGGAAACCCTATACCCCGTACCGCTTAGGCTTAGCCATAGTGGAGTGCGCGACCCTACACATCCCATTCGCCCACGTGTATTTAAGAAAAAGACTCCTAAGTTGGGAAAAGAACACTCTGGGCAAAAATATAGGTAATGTTTGGAATAGGTACAACACTTTCGGCATAATCATCATCTTTAGTAGGTTTACCCTACCCATTTATGAAAGGTATGGGATTCTCCAAGACTGTAGTGTGTCCCGTATGTGGCTGAGCAGTGTAATGAAGTTCAAAGCATACCAACTATCCGGGTTCGGGGAAATTTGTAAGCCTAAATATTTGATATGGTTGCTTGACCAATGAAAGTCAGCGGCCGCATGGGCTCTGGTTATCATTGCCCTAAGACATGAAATATTCAATGCTGTCGATTTAGATGGGTTTATTTTAAAATTCGATATCGAATGAAACTCCCCAAATAACTTTGAAAGAATAGGGAATGAGGTGTCCGGAATGGAAGTTAAGACCAACAAATCATCCACATACGCAGCCGTTTTGTGACAATGGCCCCCAACCGTGACACCCTTAATTTCTGAGCATTGCCTAATACTTTGAATAAGTGTCTCCATGGTAAGGACGAGAGGAGAAAGTGGACAGCCCTGTCGCGTCCCATTAGTAATCCTAAAATAAGAGGACAAGGTGCCGTTAACCCTGATTGCGGCAGACGGGTCAGCATAAAGGGCAAATAATGCAGTTATGAAGGGGGCAGGAAAATTTTATTTTTCTAATGTTCTCCATATATAAGCCAATCTATCCTGTCAAAGGCTTTTTCCGCATCGGTGGACAACAAAGCCAGAGGGACACGTTTAGTTTTTGCATACTGAATCGGCTGCAGAACCAGCAAAGTATTATCCTTCCCCTTCACAAAGCCAACCTGTTCCCAATTAACCAAGGAAGGAAGTAGATGTTGTATCCTATTGGCCATTATTTTGGCACACAGCTTGATGTCCACATTTAACAAAGAAATAGGTCTATAACTGCTACACAACTTGGCATCCTGTCCTTCCTTGGGTAAAACCGTGATGTGAGCTGCTAATAAGTGTGGGGTAAAGGCACCATCTCTGAATGGAAAGCCCGCAGCAGATGAGGAGTCCGGACAGAGCACGTCTGAGAACATTTTATAATAAGTTATTGAGAAACCATCAGGGCCTAGGCTTTTACCCGAGGGAGTACCTTTCAAGGCCGTATTAAGTTCCTGTAAGGTGAAGGGAGTCACAAGCTGATCCCGTTGAGAGACAGACAGTGACAGTAAGCGTAGGGAGTTCAAAAGAGTGTCCATCTGGTCCCGTCTTATCTCCTTTTCCTCAGATGACTCCCCAGCTCTCAAATTATAAAGAGCAGCGTGAAACAGTTCAAATTAAGTAGCTATACTCTGTGTTTCAGTAGTCGACCCTCCTGACTGCGTACGGATTTCTCTTATGAATGTTTGCTCCTGTTTGCGCTTCGCCATTAGGGCCAATAACTTGGACCCCCTGTTGCCATGTACAGTACAGACCAAAAGTTTGGACACACCTTCTCATTCAAAGAGTTTTCTTTATTTTCATGACTATGAAGGCATCAAAACTATGAATTAACACATGTGGAATTACATACATAACAAACAAGTGTGAAACAACTGAAAATATGTCATATTCTAGGTTCTTCAAAGTAGCCACCTTTTGCTTTGATTACTGCTTTGCACACTCTTGGCATTCTCTTGAACCCCTGAAATGGTTTTCACTTCACAGGTGTGCCCTGTCAGGTTTAATAAGTGGGATTTCTTGCCTTATAAATGGGGTTGGGACCATCAGTTGCGTTGAGGAGAAGTCAGGTGGATACACAGCTGATAGTCCTACTGAATAGACTGTTAGAATTGGTATTATGGCAAGAAAAAAGCAGCTAAGTAAAGAAAAACGAGTGGCCATCATTACTTTAAGAAATGAAGGTCAGTCAGTCAGCCGAAAAATTGGGAAAACTTTGAAAGTAACGGCAGTAATTTGACCATGAAGGAGAGTGATGGGGTGCTGCGCCAGATGACCTGGCCTCCACAGTCACCGGACCTGAACCCAATCGAGATGGTTTAGGGTGAGCTGGACCGCAGAGTGAAGGCAAAAGAGCCAACAAGTGCTAAGCATCTCTGGGAACTCCTTCAAGACTGTTGGAAGACCATTTCAGGGGACTACCTCTTGAAGCTCATCAGAAGAATGCCAAGAGTGTGCAAAGCAGTAATCAAAGCAAAAGGTGGCTACTTTGAAGAACCTAGAATATGACATATCTTCAGTTGTTTCACACTTGTTTGTTATGTATAAAATTCCACATGTGTTAATTCATAGTTTTGATGCCTTCATAGTCATGAAAATAAAGAAAACTCTTTGAATAAGAAGGTGTGTCCAAACTTTTGGTCTGTACTGTAGGTAAACCCTGTGTTTGGTATACATGTAAGCCTTGGAGGCCCTAAAATTCAGCAAATGGTTTAACTTCTCCCTCAGAGTCATGAGTTCGGCTACGTCCCTCAAAGCTAGCAAATATTTGTGTCTCTGCTCTAGATTGGTGATGAAGGACAGTGTGTCATCTATATCTTTCTGCCTTTGCTTGTTAACACAAGTCCCAAGAGCTATTAGTTCGCCTCGTATAACAGCCTTATGAACTGCCCATAACAGGAGGAGAATATCTGAGGAGTAGCGTTCTCCCGAAAATAAGTAGAGATCACCTCAGCTATCCTCTCCTTATGCGGGGTTGATTTCAGCAGTGCATCATTCAGATGCCACGTGAAGGATCTCTTAGGGAGAGACGCAACGTGTAAGGAAATACTAACTGGTGCATGGTCAGAGATGCCTATAGTGCCTATAGAGGAATGCGCCATATTAGGTAGAAATTCTGAGGGGATAAACAGATAGTCCAATCTTTGGTAAGATTTGTGTGCATCAGAATAGTAGGTATAGTCTCTATCCTGTAGATGTGTTATCCGTCAAGTAACTTGCAGCCGCAGGCCAAAGATTTTTTTAGGGTAAGAAGTTTCCTATGTGAGATACTCAAATGTTTCCATGTGGAATCTATTGTGGGTTCTAATACCAAGTTAGGATCCCCACCTACCACTAACATACCCGTCCCAAAGGATTTAAACTTTCCCATCATGTTGGAGAGCCAAGTCACCTGATCAGAATTCGGGGCATATAAGCCTGCGATGGTAACTGGTGTATTCGCTTTCAAACCTTTTAGGATTAGGAACCTTCCATCCGGATCCACCAGACTAGCATGTAGTGTAAATGGAACATTTTTCTTTATTGCAATGTTTACACCTCTGGATCTAGATTCACTGCAACAGGAGTGGAACCATTGCACAAAATATTTCTCTGGCAAAGCAAGTCTTACCGGACCTAAAATGAGTCTTTTGTATGATCGCCACCTCTTCTTGAAGCGATCAGAGATGTTGGAAAACCTGGGACCTCTTCTGTGGTGAATATAACCCCCGCGCATTCCATGTCACAATCTTAATAGTGCTCATATAAGCAAGAAACAAATAAAAAAATTTAAGGAAAACAACAACAGAACAGATAAACTCTAATGAAAGAGAAAAATAACTAGAAAGATTGTCCCAGTAGATTGCAATGTCACGGCAAGAGGAAGTGGACCCCCATGCCCCTTTAGCACGTTTCAATGGAGTCGCCTCAGGGAGCTTCGGAAGATCTGCCAAGTCCTCGATTTGCAGCCAAGACGGAATCTCCGACTCTGGTAGATCAATGGCATTGCATATAGGAAGTAAGTCGTCTGGCTTCCTGATGAACTTAGTGGAACCCTGAATAACAAAGGAGAGTCCAAAAGGAAATAGCCACCGGTATCTGATTCCCTTTACACGTAAGGCGTCGGTGACCGGTTTCAACTGCCTCCTCTTATTCAGCGTGACCGGGGATAGAGCCTGAAAAAAGGAGATTTTTACCCCTTCAAACATTATCTCCCTTGTTTCCCTAGCAGCCCGTAAGATTGCGTCTCTGTGGTGGGAAAGGAGGACTCTGCAAATAATATCTCTAGGAGGTTCTCCGTATTTGGGTTTGGGCCGTAGTGCTCTGTGTGCCCTTTCCAGTGTCAGATCTTTAGCTGTATCTGGATCCAAGAGGGGTCTCAGGATGGAATGAGTAACGTCCATTATGGTAGAGTCAGTTGATGTTTCGGGGACTCCTTTAATCCTGAGGTTATTTCTCCTACCTCTATTGTCTTGATCTTCTATATAACCCAGGAGGTTATTCATTCTAGCTTGACAAGTTTGCAGGGCGAGTGAAGTGGCCTCTCCAAATGACAATAAAGAAGCTTGATTTTCTTCCAGGTGTTCTACCCTCCCTCCAATGTCTCTTATATCCTGTTTGATATCTGAAAGGTCTGCTAGAACTGGCTGAAGAGCTGATTCAATGATTTTTTTGAAAGCTTTCTGGGTGGTGACCTGTTGCAGATCTTTTGAAAGCGGCCGTTCCTCTCCAGCACTTTCAGGATCAGAAGACTCTAAGGGTGGGCTTTATGCAAGAACCTCTCCATGTCTGGCTGCGATTTCGTCTGTTTAGAGACGGACGATACCTCCGATTTACCAACTTTGACCATATTGGAGGATAGTGCAGAAATGGCCAGTATATGAATACGAATAGGGTGGGATACAATTCTCTCCTACAGCTGTAGTTCTAAGGGAGCATTATATGTGAAGAGCAAAAAGACAGCCAAGGAAGGGGGGGGGGGAGGAGTGAGGCAGCCTGTGCAGGCATTGGTTAATGGAGGACTATCCCTTTAAGGTTGTGTTCCCCTGGCAGATGTACAAGACTTCTGCAGTCCTGAAATACTCCCAGATCAGATGAGTGCTGGATGTGGTGTCCTTCAGGTCTCCCCCTGGACAGCAGCTTACTCACAAGAGCAGCAGGCGTATTCCCTCTTCACCGGCTGAAGACGCCAGGGCCCTCTCCCAGCCCTATCCACAGGGCCCAAGGTATGACGTGGCCGACTCGGCCGAGGAGCGCAGATGATCGAGCGGCGTCTAGGAGCAGCAGGTGCCCTCACAGCAGGCGACGGAGCCAAAGAAGCGCGGGTCCCCAGCGCCAGGTCGCGATGCGCACGCAACCCACAGAGGAGGATGGGTGTCGGCAGGTCTCACTAGGCCTCAAGGTTTTTAGGGCCCCCAGACCTCCGCAGAACCCCCTGAATGTATCCGCCGGTGGCAGACAGTAAGCCGGGCGAGGATATATGCCTGTCAGGTAGGTGACACAGGTCATTTAGGAGCAATGGCACTAAATGCGCGTCCCTATGCTGGAGCTCACTAGGAAGCCGTCCTCTCTGCTCGGCTGCAGGCCAAGTCCCCCCGGTTGCCACATATTTGACTCTGGGCTATACAGAGAAGTATAGTCTATACCATGGCGACAGTTGGGGCGATTTCCACAAAGGAGCATTTCTAGGGATGCATATTCCCAATAATTGTCCAGTGTAAAGGTTCTGCCAGTCACCCGAGTGGTGAAAGTATCATTCATGAGGACACCAAAATGATTGCTTCTGTGTTCCACATTGTTAGGTCTAAACAGAGATCTGCTGTCCAGAAACAATTAATCTGTATGGAGATAAGTGATTTCAATAGCGATCACTTGTCCCCGTACATAGATGCAGTTATTACAGTATCTCCAATCACACTCAGGAAATCTCTTGTACACCCTGGGGTGTCGGTCATGTGTTATAACATGTTAGACAGCCATGTGTTATAGCATGATCGACGGAGTCTCCACCCCATTTAGGCTAGTGATGTATTACATTTTTATTATTGAGTATGTGATTTGTTTGTGTTATTGTATATTTAATCACACTTAGTAAATATATTTATTCACTTAGCCTGCATAACCTTATTAATTCTTAACTCTTTTGAAATCACATTACGTTACATTACAATGGATTAAATAAAGATAATGTATTACATAAATAAAGGAACTATATATTGTCAAGGAAATTGTCATACAGATAAGAAAGTCACATCCATTACACAACAGTACACTTAGTATCTGATCTTTTGGGTCGTACATGTATACATTTTTTTCTCATTTGATTTGAGGTCCACACAATCAGTATCTGGCTTGTGGTAAAGTCACATTAAAAATTTGCTTACCTGCACCATTTAACTTGTCATTAATTTCAAGGTTTGCTGATCTTCCCAATCTGGCTTTCTACTTATAGACTATAAGGAATGCACTTAACTGTAATAAATTACCTTTATCGTGTGTATTGTGCTAGGACAGCCTTGTCACATTATGATTACCACCTGTATTCTATACTGCATTGAATAATGGCTCAAAAGAAATCCTCCTGCTAATTTCTTAATTATCCCAGTGCAGAGCACCTTCTGTGCTTTGAGTAAAGGATTTGGTGCTCTTTTTAACCTGACCAGTGTTATTTAGGCCTCATACACACAACTGTATGTTTGGTCTGCATCTGATCTGCAAATGCGGACCCATTCATTTCCGCATGTGCAGTCCACATCCGTATGTCTCGTTTCCGTAGCCCTGCAAAAAATGTAGAACATGTCCTATTCTTTTTTCAGACAAGAATAGGACATTTCTACAGGAGTTAAAAAAGAAAAGACAGCATGATAATGCACTTGTCTAGTATCCCTGATTTGCGGATCTGCGATTTGCAGACCCCAAAATAGATACAGTAGTGTGCGTGAGACCTTAAGTGTATGAATTTTTTGGGAAACTGACATGTGGGCTATTTAAGGCTCCATTATTTTGATACTGCATATTATTATATGGCGTTAGTCATAAACGGTATGTATGGGAGAATTTATTAGGCATTGAATGTTAGTAGTTTGTGAACAGAGAATGGCAGTGTTATTTGGCCATGGAATCATTATTATATGCAGTGGTGTACATAGAGAAATAAGGGCCCCATAGCAAGGATCAAACCAGGCCCCCCACACAGGACAGAACGGTTTCTGTATAAAACTGTTTTCAATGACCCTTGGGCCATTTTTCCACTGCCTCACTTCCTAAAAGTTGTTCCTTTAGAGGGTAGAGTCCTGACCAAGTTTTCACCCCCAGTAGAAGAGGAGATAATCCCAACTAAGACTGGGCCCCCTCTTGCCCTGGGCCCCATAGAAGTCGCATGGTCTGCCATATGTAGCCCCTGATTATATGGGCTACATATGACAATGTTATGGGAACTCTTATTTGGATTCTGATTGCAGCTATTATTCAGGAATTTCTTTGCAGTATTATTTGACAGTACTGGGGTATAAACTTTTTGTGAAAAATTGCATACTTTACTTGCTGCCCCCCTGCCCAAATGTTCACAAAACTGTCTCTGCTTACATCCGAAAAGAAGCTGTATCAGACTAAATGAGGGTTAGTCTTAGATACATTCAGTAGAATTTGGCTCCTCCAAGGCACTGTATATTTACAGAGCATCTGTCAGCAGATTTGTCCCTATGACACCGGCTGACCTGTTACATGTGCGCTTGGCCGCTGAAGACATCTGTGTTGGTCCCATGTTCATATGTGCCCGCATTGCTGAGAAAAATTATATTTTAATATATGTAAATGAGCTTCTAGGAGCAACGGGGGCGTTACCATTACACCTAGAGGTTCTGCTCTCTCTGCAACTGCCGCACCCTCTCTACTTTGATTGACAGGGCGAAGTGTGATGTTTCCACTGCTGTCAATCAAAGTGAAGAGGGTGCAGCAGTTGCAGAGAGAGCTGAACCTGTAGGTGTAATGGTAACGCCCCAGTTGCTCCTAGAGGCTCATTTACATATATTAAAACATAATTTTTATCAGCAATGGGGGCACATATGAACATGGGACCGACACATATGTCTTCAGCTGCCAAGCGCACATGTAACAGGTCAATCAGTGTCATAGGTACAAATCTACTTACAGATGCCCTTTAAGTTTCAGAAACAATGGTCGCCTGGGAAGAATTGGCCAGGCCTCTAACAATAGAACTGGGATTACAATATTATAGTCATGCAGTAATGCTGCAAACTCATAATTTCAATATGCTAAGATTTGGTAGCAAATGAAATCAAGTCAATTGAGCATGTGGTGTGGAATACTGAGCAGTTATATGTGTCTATTGATTACAACATCATGGTAAGGTCAGGCTGACATTGAATTACAATAAAGCTGAATTAAGCATAAGTTTCAGTTGCTGCTGTACCAGCCATAAGGCAGAAGCAAATTCAGCACTATATCCACCACCACTCAGAATAGAAACCTGAAATAACTATATACCTGTAAGTATTAAATAATAATAATAATAATAATAATAATAATAATAATAATATAATAACAAAAAAGTTAGAGATTAGAATCAGGTTTGCATGTTTGGGGAAAATGTAAATGAATGTCACTATTGTGGTAATGCAATAGGAGAAATGACGAGGGCACAATGAAACATTACATTAAGAACTACATTCAGGATAGGGAGCTGATCACCATGCAGGTATCCTATGTAATATCCAATATGCAATGGAATAATAGCAATTTGCAGAATTTAAAGTCAATGTTGCCCATAGTTCTGTTACCCTCCCCAAAACAGGGCATAACTAGAGTAATACACCAAGGCCAATATTACCAATAATACTTGGTCAGATAATATCACCATACCATGATGACAATTTACCACCACATAGTGACTGAATATTACCACCCTACTAATCCTGGAAAAAAACAAAACACTGTACTAGAACCAAACTGACCAGTGATGGTATGGTGTTTAATGTCAGTTGTACATAGGTCCTGCAGACTGTATAAGTGATTGCAGTACACTGAGTACATGACGGGAATCATTCACTTTTCTTCTCTATCCAGCACAGACCACCATGAAAACCTCTTCATGTCTGCAGTGTGTAATCCACAAACAGCTTTGGCTCCTTTCTCTCCAGTGTCCTCCCTGCCTATTCCCCACCTATACACTTACCTTCCATATTACCCCAAACAGTAAAAAATGCTCCCCTTTTGTGCCCCATACAGGAATAATACCCCTTGTGTGTCCCCATTATGCCAGAGCAGTAATGTCCCCCCATTTGGCCCCATGCAATACCAATGCCCCCCATTGTACCCTATGCAATTGTAATGTCCGCCAATACAATAGTAATGTCTCCCATAAAATAGTAATTTCCTCCCATTGTCCTCCTATACAAAAGTAATGCCTCCTAATCAATAGTAATGCACCTACTGTGCCCCATTGCGCACCTATACAATAGTAATGTTCCCATTATGCTCCTGTACAATATTAATGCCTCTCACACAGTAGTAATGTCCCCACTGTACCTCATTACAATAGTAATACCACTATTGTGCCCCCATACAATAGTAATTCCCCACACTGGCCCCAATACAGTACTAATGCCCCCTTTTTGTTCCTCCAAACAATAGTAATGTTCTCATTGTGCTCCCATACAATAGTAATTCCCCCCTCATACAGTAGTAATGCCCCCCATTGTGCCTCAAATGCAATAGTAATGCCCCCCATTGTGCCCCCATATAATAGTAATGCCCCATTGGCTCCTATACGGTAGTAATGCCCCCTTTTTGTGCCTCCATATAATTTAAATCTCTCCCCTGTATTTTCCTACACACAATACAAATTTTCCTTTTGAAGTCTTTGTTAATAATATGTGCTGGTGGCGCAATGCAGTGACATCATTTTGCCACCTGACATCTTCTGCGTAAGTCCAGCCTCTGGCAGGCAACAGGGCTAAAGCAGCTGATTTCTTACTAGAGGAAGTGGCAGAGCAGGGAGCTAATGATTCTCTGCTCCGCCATCATTTTCCGCTGGATCTGCATCCTGAAGATGTGGATCCAGTTGAATGCGACACTCACTCAGGGATTCCCTTGCCCTCCAGGCCAGATGCAGTTGCACTTCCTGCGTCCACGATTGTTATGCCAATGCCCAAAATTATTCCCAAGCAGACGTCATATTCAGGGCTTCATTATGGTTCTGCAATGAATACATTCAGAATATGACGCCAATGGTCAGCAATAAGTCTGTGCTGCACATGGAGTTTTTCCTCATTGATTTATATGGACTCTGAGAGATAAAAATACATTCTCATCATAATGAGATAATCACACTAAGTTTTTTGTCACTGAAACAAGACACATCAGACGTCAATGGAACCTGGCTGGGCTAGACTGAGATTAATAGGCAGCCAGTTCACCAGTTCATGAATAATATCACCTCTTGCCCAATATCCCAGAAAAGCAGTGGTGTGCAACGCATGCTGTGTTAGATTTTATTTTACTTGGTCACAGCACTTGTGCAATGAGCAGGACACTGGGTCAGTGGGCATGCTATGCAGTGGGTCAGATTTAGGTGTAATTAAGTTCGTGACGCCAGTTGCAGCTTGCGCAGGTACTGTAAAAGGGCCCTTTAAGATGGTATGAGCACACGTATTAGGTTAGGAATGCCAGAGGGGGATATTGTCTCTGTATTGTGTCAACGGTGTCTCCTACCTGTAGTATGGCTGGACTCCTGTATCCTGGCTCACATGCAACAAAATTGAGTGCTGTAAATAGGAGTAATAGAGGAATGATGGAATTCCACACAGAAAAGAGGGTCCAACTTGTCTTTACTTGATGTTATAAGAGGCAGCTTTAGATCCATACAGTATTACAGCAATAGTCTTTAGGTCCCAGCAGGTGTTGGCAATATGTGGCAGGAATTATATCTATATATTCTGCATCTGAACATACGCCTATAGATCTGGCAGGTATCTGTCTTCTGCTCTGTCTTGGGTTCTCCTTGGTTTGGGCCTGACTAGCTATGGAGGTACTTATCTTCTCCTTGTATTTGGAATCTGTTACTTACAGGACTGCTCGCAGGGAATGGTGGTTTCGTCCTGGAGATCTAGAAGTTCTGCAGTTGGCTGCTTTCTTTGTCATCCAGCTGAGGTAAGGAACTCAGGCTGGGAATGTTGCTTTGGGCCTCAGGTTAGGCCTGAATCCTTTGTTGGGATCCCTGTTTCTGGGAGCTCCTATTCACACAGCCTACCCCAACAGGGGGTGGCTGGTACACTGCCTAGAACTTTCTGTCCTCCCTCTGAAGTAGGATCTGGGAACATTCCACTCCTCCTCAGATGGGGGAAGCTAGCCTGGAATGGTATATTCCAGTCTAGGTATACTAAACTTTCCTACAGACTATCTGCATATTGCTGCCACCTGCTGGTGTACATGGATATCACAGCATAATATATTCAATACAGATAAATACAATGTCAGACTACATAGGATATTAACACATTCACATCTTAACATAATGAAGCTGGGCGAAGAGAGTTTAGTGACATACTCTGGGATGTTACACTTGCCACCCCCTTACATATGTAAACCACATCACCAACACAAGAAGGAAAATAAAAGTGAATTATAGAAACACCTAATCATGTGATCAAGAAGGACGAACATTGCATTCCCAATAGCATCACATTCCACAGTACAACACAAAATGCTTCCCCAGAAGCACCAGATACCACAGTGCGGCACAAAATACCTCCCAGACGGTGCTGAACAAATACCGCCATACAGCACAAAATATCTCCCCAGCAGCCAAATTAAATACCAGAATGCAACACAGAATAAAACCCCGGCAGCACCAAGCAAATGCCACACTGCAGCACAAAATATCCCTCCAACAGCACCAAATACCACCGGGCAGTATAAAATACCTCCACAGCAGTGCCAGATACCACAGTGCATGAAACTGGAAGCAGCATTGTATCCATTCTCCACCATTCCTTCACCCACAGGTAGCAGCATTGTCTCCCTAGCCATCCCTCTCCCAGCAGGCACCTGGCCTTACCCCCTTTGCTACACTAAACTACCAAAGAACCAAGCATTGAAACCCTCTACTACTGTAGACAGCCAGGTATTGTAGAATTAATCATCCCTTTACTACCCTACACTACTCTGGAAACAGGCATTAGCATTTGTGGCACCTTAAAACACTAGATCAGGGATCAGCGACCTCTGGCACTTCAGATGTTCTGAAACTACAACTCACAGAATGCTCCATTCACTTCTACTGGAGTTAGAAGAACTGCCTAACAATTTTGCCTGCTGGGAGTTGTAGTTTCACAGAAGCTGGAGTGCCGAAGGTTGCTGATCCCTGGACTAGAGATTATCCCTCTACTACCCTTGACCATTACAAAAGCTGGCATTAACGCTTTCACCAAAGTAGACCATCAGAAAAGGTGTAACCCCCCCATTAGCCGAGACCCCCAGGAAATTCACTCTGACTCTGATATATTATTATTTTTGCTGTTTTCTAGACTTGACTGCATACAATAATCTGGTTCATTTTATAGCCTTAAGATTGTGCAAACATAACAACCATTGGGGTTATGCTGTGCATGTCACACATCCTCTTTGTCTTTCCATGCTGGGGGGGGGGGGGGGGGGGATGTTATCTTTAAGCAATTTAACTGTTTCTGGTGACTCAAAATATTACAATCACACTAGGGTGCATAGTGTTAATGAAAAGGATGAGAATAAAGCCTGAACTTCACATACATGAAATCGTGCCATGTGTTGTGGAAATTTTTATTATGCAGACATTTTATCTTAGGATGTGTGTGTGTGTTTTTATAGATTGTCATCTGTCTTCCTGTGTCGGATTCAGCCAAAGAACGCTCTAGCAGAGGGTACTTGGGTTGAATCGGGACCAGCGGTAAAACCGTCAGTATGAAAACCTTCTCATGGGCTTGGAGACGTGTTCTCAGTGTGTAGGGGGGCGTTTGCCGGTTTGTGAGCACTAAGTGCAATGCACTGGGCTTCTTCCCTTCAAATGTCTATACACATTAGAGAAGTGAAGTCTGCATAACGAGAGATACATATTATACCTCTGCTGCGGCTTCGCTATCAATTTCTGGATACATATCTGCTTTTAAGACATGCATATCTGAATTGTCGTTATGCTCGTACCGTATACTGACAATAGCCGTAGCAATGTCTCGCAGATAGTCTCAAACCTATAAGAACCAGTAGAATGATCTTCACTAGATACTGGTCACTTTGAGCAGTATTGAATGGGATCCATGCTGACAGTGATGGGGGATGGGCGGCCACCTGGCTGATCAGACAATGGACATGACACATCCTTCCTTATACAGGGATGGGGTGTGTGCATTGCACTGTCCAGCCACGTTGATGCCCTCCCCTGTCCTTTGACAAGTCTCACTTCCTGTATGTCATCACTTCCTGCATCCTTGTTATGGGACAGCCCCTTTTACACCTTTTGTGAGTAAATAAAAGAAACAGACTGGGCAGGGGAAGGGGGTTGCTCAGCAGAACTTAACATGAAAACACCTTTGGCTGACTGCGGTTGAGAGATTTGCCTTTTCCTTACACAAAGCCTGATGAGAGCGGATTTCTAATATTAATATTTCTACAACAAATAATATTTCTACAACACATGTCTTCATCAAAAAATTAATTAGGAGAACCTCAAAAAATAGTTGTTTATGCTGAGGGTCAGAATCAACAACCTCCTCTCCCACTGGTTAACATGTACACGAGTTCCTCATCAAGCACGCTGAAAAAAAAACAACTAGTGTGCAAGAGGATGAAGGAAGCCATTGGGGTTAATTCAAAATCTCAGACAATCCCTAGAATGGCCTATGACTGCCGCAGCCAACCCCCGGCCTCAGTTGTCTACCGCTGAGAACAGTGCATGGATTAAGTGGTCACGTGGCGTATCCCATCATGTCACTGTGCACTTCACTGACACTGTAATGTCTTGTAATGTGCAAACATATCTAGTGGGTGCACCCTGCAGGGCTATGTGATTGCGTGGTCAGATTACTGGCTGATACTGTAACGCTTGCAAGCAGGTGGTAATTTGTAGTATATGGTTTCAATTTTTTCTCTTACATTCAAATGCCATCTAGTGGTGGGTCAGAGGAAATGCCTTTCTTTACAAGATCCATTCTATATTTCTGGTTATAGGAATATCCCAACCTAGAATGAGAAATTTCTAATAATGCTGTTTTCTTATGGGACTCCAGGGTCTAAGTGCAACTACTACCTCTGCACCCCCTATACCTATGCCCCTTACAGTTACACTGGGGTTACAGAAAAATACAGTATTACCTCCTGTCCTAATAATTTAGGCAGTATGATATTTATATCATCTAAAATAATTATTGTTTCATAAGAGTTTCTCATTCTTAGGCCTCTTGCACACGACAGTATGCCCTCCGAGACATATGGTCTGTAAGCGGGCCATATGTCCCGGAGCGGCATTGATCGTGGGCACGGGAGTACATAGAGTACAATGATGCTGTGGACGTCGGGCCGCCCGCAGGGCTATTGTCCCGCACTCATATGATCTTATGAGTGCGGGACAATAGCCCCGCGGGTGGCCTGATGTGCACAGCATCATTGTAATCTATGATGCTGTATACTCCCGTGCGCACGATCAATGCCGCTCCGGGATATATGGCCCGCTTACAGACTTACAGACCATATATACCTTAACCTTCTGAATCTTTGATAATAATAAACTGCATAGTCTCCCCATTTGTTATATTGATATAGGTTATTTGAGATGCTGTGCTGGTGGACTGGGGGCCCACCTTTCTCAGGGGCCCACCGGGGGATTCCCCTGTGGGCCAGTCCCAGGCTGCTACTGTGCATCACAATCTGGCTGCTAGAGTGGCACCTTCACCTTCCTTCATACTGATAGAAGTGCTCATGTTCTGCTCAGTGACGCTTTAACTGATAGACCAATGAGCACTTACATCAGTATAAGAGGACAGCGCTTATTGCCTGCTGCTGGTTATTGCATTTGCGCACACTGAGCTGCTGAGCTGGCTTCTGTGAGTTGCATCCCTCTACGGTCCCGATTTTATTCATTCAATAGTATTGTGCCTGCACCCTACTGATGACAGCTGAGTCTGACTCAGCAGCACCCCACTTTCTGCTTCCCTGATTAGCTAGCCCCTGCCACCTCTACCGATGTTAAAGAGGAGCTGTCACCTCTCCTAAAGTGTCTGTTTTAGGACTTACTTGCATTTCCCATGTTATAACAATTCTGGAGAATCATTTCTCGTGACTCTATGTTGTGCCATTCTTCTCATATTTCTGCTAGAAGTTTATGGATAAAGGTACAGATGGGCAGTACTGTTTGGAGGACAGCGTGCCCCCTCTTTCCGTTAAATGGTTTAACAGTTGCAATTCCACGGCAGCTATTGATCATGTGATCTAAGGGATTAAATGACTGGGATCAGAGTTATCTCCAGTCTTGGTCATTGTGGTCACTTGTCAGCTATATTTCATAGCTGGCACCTTCCACATATGGAGCTGGCGTAGCTGGTGATCCCTCTCCATACATACCCTGAGGGGGACCAAGATTATTAAAGGGGTTGTCTCACTTAAGCAAATGGCATTTGTCCTGTAGACAAAGTTAATACAAGGCACTTACTAATGTATTTTGAGTGTCCATATTGCCTCCTTTGCTGGTTTGAATCGTTTTTTTCATTACATTATACACTGCTCGTTTCCAGGGGTTATGACCACCCTGCAATCTAGCAGCTGTGACTGTGCTTGCACCGTGCTCGCACACTTCTTCGGTCCCAGCAACTAGAGAGACCAGCACCTCTTCCTACAGTGTGCAAGCACAACCACCTCTGCTGTATTGCATGGTGGTCATAACCCATGGATATGAGCAGTATATAATGCAAAGTAGGCAATATAAGGCAATAAGGCATTAGTAAGTGTCTTGTATTAACTTTCTCTACATAATAAATGCCATTTGTTGAAGTGAGACAACCCCTTTAAGAGAATGGATAGATTGCAATAACAAAAGAAGTTATCAAACTTGAAGTTATTCATTTTAGATGTTTCTATTTATCTATTTATACCTAGCCCTGTAACCATGAAAAGAGGGCATCCTGTACGTATAGAGGAAAGAAAGTTTCGCCCTTGTCATAGACAGAGATTCTTTACTTTAAGAACTTTAGAACTCTCTGCTAGAGGAGGTTGTAATGGTTGATTCATTGTACAAGTTTAAGAATGGATTGATGAATTTATTGAAAAATATATTACAACTTATGTATGTGTACTAGATTTTTGGTGGAGATGTTGATCCAAGGATTTATTCTATTGATATTTGGAGCCTAAGAAGGAATTTTTTCTCCTAATATGGGTCAGTTTCCATCTGCCTCATGGGGGTTACTTTCCTTCCAGTAGTTTAACATAGTAGAATTGTAAATTTGACTTGACAGACCTTATATCACACTATGTTTTCATTTACATTCAATCTTACACTTGGTGGATGCATGCTACACACAAGTTTTTGAAAATCCATGTTATGATTATTGGAAAAGGTCACTTTCCAAAACTGGGAACATTTCCCCCAAAAAATAGATATTTCATTGTAATCAATAATCTAAAATAGCTTATATGAGGTGGTAAATGACAAAAAATAACATCATAACATGAATTCATTGTAAGGAATGAGAAATTAATGCAATTAAAGTTTTTAGTAAGACAATTTTATTTAAAAATGAAAACCACATTTTGTCTGTTACATTTTGGAAAACCCATAGGATTATTTATACCATTATAATGAAGGTGAACATTTCAAAACATCAGGACATCTAAACCATCTGAAAAATTGTGTTTCCAATGTCTAGAAGTGTATTTTCAGTATTCACCTCTAATAACCACCTCTCAGACGAAGCACTAAATGTAATGTTGATTCCTTCTGAATGTTGTAGTCACAGAGGGTGCGACCATCTTCAAGCTGCTTGCCAGCAAAGATCAATCTCTGCTGATCTGGTGGGATGCCCTCTTTGTCTTGAATCTTTGCTTTCACATTCTCAATAGTGTCACTGGGCTCGACCTCAAGGGTGATGGTCTTGCCTGTTAAGGTTTTCACGAAGATCTGCATACCACCTCTCAGACGAAGAACAAGGTGGAGGGTGGATTCTTTCTGAATGTTGTAGTCACAGAGAGTGCGGCCATCTTCAAGCTGCTTCCCAGCAAAGATCAATCTTTGTTGATCTGGTGGGATGCCCTCTTTGTCTTGAATCTTTGCTTTCACATTCTCAATAGTGTCACTGGGCTCCACCTCAAGGGTGATGGTCTTGCCTGTTAAGGTTTTCACGAAGATCTGCATACCACCTCTCAGACGAAGAACAAGGTGGAGGGTGGATTCTTTCTGAATGTTGTAATCACAGAGAGTGCGGCCATCTTCCAGTTGCTTGCCAGCAAAGATCAATCTCTGCTGATCTGGTGGGATGCCCTCTTTGTCTTGAATCTTTGCTTTCACATTCTCAATAGTGTCACTGGGCTCAACCTCAAGGGTGATGGTCTTGCCTGTTAAGGTTTTCACGAAGATCTGCATACCACCTCTCAGACGAAGAACAAGGTGGAGGGTGGATTCTTTCTGAATGTTGTAATCACAGAGAGTGCGGCCATCTTCCAGTTGCTTGCCAGCAAAGATCAATCTCTGCTGATCTGGTGGGATGCCCTCTTTGTCTTGAATCTTTGCTTTCACATTCTCAATAGTGTCACTGGGCTCAACCTCAAGGGTGATGGTCTTGCCTGTTAAGGTTTTCACGAAGATCTGCATACCACCTCTCAGACGAAGAACAAGGTGGAGGGTGGATTCTTTCTGAATGTTGTAGTCACAGAGAGTGCGGCCATCTTCCAGTTGCTTGCCAGCAAAGATCAATCTCTGCTGATCTGGTGGGATACCCTCTTTGTCTTGAATCTTTGCTTTCACATTCTCAATAGTGTCACTGGGCTCGACCTCAAGGGTGATGGTCTTGCCTGTTAAGGTTTTCACGAAGATCTGCATACCACCTCTCAGACGAAGAACAAGATGGAGGGTGGATTCTTTCTGAATGTTGTAGTCACAGAGAGTGCGGCCATCTTCCAGTTGCTTGCCAGCAAAGATCAATCTCTGCTGATCTGGTGGGATACCCTCTTTGTCTTGAATCTTTGCTTTCACATTCTCAATAGTGTCACTGGGCTCGACCTCAAGGGTGATGGTCTTGCCTGTTAAGGTTTTCACGAAGATCTGCATACCACCCCTCAGACGAAGAACAAGATGGAGTGTTGATTCTTTCTGAATGTTGTAGTCACAGAGAGTGCGGCCATCTTCCAGCTGCTTGCCTGCAAAGATCAATCTCTGCTGATCTGGTGGGATACCCTCTTTGTCTTGGATCTTGGCCTTCACATTCTCAATAGTGTCACTGGGCTCCACCTCAAGTGTGATGGTCTTGCCAGTAAGAGTTTTTACAAAGATCTGCATTTTTACCTGGAAATTAAGATGAATATTGATGGATTAGATTATTGAAGATTCACATCCAGTGTCTTGATTTATTTAAAAAAAGACAGAAAATAAATAAATAAAGGAAGTTGCGCAGTTTATGAAGTGAAAATTGATAGATTCCATGCATTTTTTCTGGAATGATAGATTGATAATATCCATAAGTCCTACATCTTGGTTTTGCATCAATCACAACTCTGTGTATATTGCATGACAAGCTGACATCTATGCTTACAGAGAAAAACATTGTGTAACACAATGCCAATATAGTGCCAGTATAGCAATATAAATGTTATATGTAGTTGTTCTACAGACATGACTTGCTGGAAACCTCATACAATAGCACATTAGTGTAATACTAAGTGTAACATACCTTCTTTCTCTCCGAGGAATGTCAGCCAGCGTTTGATTCTGCCGTAGTCTAAGCTGCGGTGAAAACAGCTGATGGACTCTGTACCTGAAAGCAAGTATATATACTGCTTAGGGACATCAAAGAGAAAACCAACCTGTTCTCCAGGACTGGAATATCCAGTAGTCATTGCTTAATCAAGAAGTCTTCATCACTATAAGTCTTTATGATCAGTTGCCAAAAAGGGCATCGCCTTGTTATTATATCTTCCTTGTATCCATTCGTCATGATGAAAAATTGCTTAAAAGAGGCTGCAAAAGATTGACGAGCTCATTGCAAGCTATTAGACAACGCCTTGTTGCTTATATGCTAAGTTAAAGATACGTTATAGTAAGAGGAGCATTGTCGGTAAAACCAATTCACTGTGTGACACAGGGATTCTGTCTTCCATGGTTTCTGAATCTCTGTGTCACAGGGGTCCCAGTATTGACACAACCGAATAATGTTTTTTTTTGGGAGTTGTTACAAAGTCTGAGCATTAGCATCTGGAATCAATTGCTTAGAGCTCACTGATAATATCTACGTGGATACCAGAATTTTTAAGCTGTCAGACTCAGTCATGATCCACCAGAATTAATAAAGGCATCTGAACTGTGTGAAACAGACTGCAACCTGTTTATAGAATAGAAGGCCATGCTACCTAAGGGTATGGTCACACAGCTAGGTTTTTTTATGCAGTTTTTGAAGCTAAAATCAGGAGTGGATCATAAAAGGAGAGAAAGTATAAAACTGTAACAAGATACCTGAACATGTGGCCATACTCTAATGCTATGTCCTGTAAATCATTATAGTATCATATCTTAGCTACTGTAGGCTGACAACAATCCACTGATGCTAATAATACTGCAAAGCATGTGTGTTGTGCACCTTATCTTTCTGTTAATTTAAAAGCCAGGAGCCCTCAACATTCACCAGAGATATGGAAATTACTGAGTTAACAGGCTTTTTATCCACTAAATTAAAGTTGCCCACTGTCCATACACCTTCAATAGCTGTCAGCCAAATGTTCAGCAGACAGCGGCCACTCGCGACTCCCCCATGCATGCATACTTGGCTCCATCAAAGCATGCATGTGTTTTCAACAGAGGGAGAGAAGAAAGTCGCCACCAGACACTTCTGCCAGTGGCCTATCTCCTGGGAGAACAAAAGGATCGGGCATTGAGATTCAATGTGCCGACTCTTATCTTCCCCTTCCCCCCTTCCTGATGTCATCTGTCGGGGGAGAGTCTGTAGCTCTACATACATAATAGATTGTCAACCAGCCCAGCCAAAAAAAGTGGATTCAGCCAACAATGTTCTAATGCGTATGGAGGCCTTAAGTGATTATATGTGGCTAGGATATACAGTCACTTACTGATCCATAGATTTCTGACTGTTTCAACCCGGTGATCCATATCATGGAGATGCCACAACACTAGTTAACTGATACACCCATCCTAAAAATATGCAGTGAGAAGTAGGGACTAGCCACTTAAATATGGTCCTTTAACACCCACATTTACTATACAAATATATGTATTGCCTCAATATTGAAGAACATTAAAGGGGTTTTCCAGGAGTTGAATACTGGTGACCTATCCTCAGGATAGGTCAATATTTGATAGGTGCAAGTCCAGCTCCCAGCACCGTGCTGATCAGCTGTAGAGACTGAGGGACTCCAGTGAACACTGTGGCATCTTCTTAGGCCGATGACATCATGTTGATCAGTCACATGACCTATGTGTAGCACAGCCGCTATTCAATGGGCTATTCAATGTCTATACCCTGTTTATGGCTCTAGATTAGGGATGAGTGAATCGACTTCGGATGAAACATCCGAAGTCAATTTGCATAAAACTTTGTTTCAATACTATACGGAGTGAGCAATAACTTCGACTCATAGGAGCCAATACATTCTAATACTGTATGCTGCTCCTGCTCTGTACAGTATTAGAAAAAAGTTTTATGTGAATCAACTTTGGATGTTTTATCCGAAGTCGATTCGCTCATCCCTACTCTTGATTTTAGCTTTTTTTTGACCCCTGCGCTGATTCTTTGAATGTGATGCACATGGTCACAGTGTGATGATATTAAGTAGATGACATAGCTTCTCTGAGCATACAATGATGTCATACCAGTAAATATAGTTTTATTGTAGGTGTGGTGCTGAGTAAAAGCTGGTTTACATACCTGGATATAAATATATAATTATACTTCTGGATGTGCCTGTGACCTATTTCGCAGTCCATGTTAGTGATTATTAGAGGCTCGGAAGAAGAGAGGAAAGAAGAAATCCTTGACAAATATGATGAGGCCATGGACATAATCATCATTATCATCATCATCAATAATACAGTAATAAATTATAACCATTATGCCTTTGTCTCTAAAATAATCCTTTGTATTAGATATGTTTCTCATTTTTCTAGGTCATACCTCATACTTGCTTAAAGGGGATGCCTGGCCCAGGAGACAACTTACCCATTCCTTTCCAATGTGTGTCCAAATGAACAAAAAAACATTGACCTGTCCACAGCCCTGCTCTTCCAGTGCTAAGGCCCTGTCTCCAATCCAGAATTTTCTTGGTCTCCACATATATAACCACTGATCATAGGACCAATCCACTTTTGGTTAAATAGGTACCCAAAGAGGCTGAAAATGGTCTGGAAGGCACTGGAAGAGCAGAACTGTGGACAGGTGTGTGTTTTTTCATGTGGGAACACACTTGGAGGAATGAAGAAGTCCGTTTCTAGGTGTTACAACAACGGATCAAGGCCATTGCTGCTCCACTCACAAGTCCTGGGTCTTGGCCTCCCTATCAGGACTCCTGTAAAAGGAGCAGAGTTACCTTGGCAGCCAGGCCCCCAAGGGATAGAAAGAGAGTGGGTCCAGGCCGCTGCTGTAACTCTGCTCCTTCTCACAGGCTGAGTCCTGTTAGGACACAGTTCCTGCACCCATAGTGCATGCTCCCTTGGGCTCATAGAGGACCAGCATCACAACTATAACCAGCCAATGGCTGGTTACCTGTGGATATTTAAGGCACATTCCCAGTAGGAAGATGCCTGAGAAATGAGGTTCTTAGCTTTGATAGTTCCTTGAAAAGGTGTGCTGTTTTGTTGCCTGCCCATGTACCGACCTCTGATTCTCTACTGCCTGACCAGTGCCTGATTTACCGTACTGACCCTGCGCTGCCTGCCCTGACCTTAGTTCTACAAAAGTTAAAAAGCTATGCGGCATTCTGACAGCAGGTTGATCCCTAAGTAGGAATCATTCCTATTTCTATTCCATACTTCATAGAGAATAACTTGGCAATGACGTGTGACCAAATTGACATATTTATTGGTTCAATCCACTTGGGTATTAATACATTTGTAAATGTTTTCGGTCCAAACAAAACATATGTGGAACATATCCCCAGATGTGTGTATAATACAGTTTAGTACAAGAATTACCAATTATCAAGTAAAAGTGAGCAAGTTAATATATGTTATCAATGGAGGTTGTACATATATCACAAAAAGAAAATGGCACATAAAGTTATTGGCATATTAAGTTGTAGTGTTTATATTAGGTATAATGTCCATAATGGATATAATACTATCATCCTTATAGTCCAAGATATATAGAGAGTCTATAATACCCATGCGTTACTTGTGGTATATCAGAGTGGATGAATTGACCCAATCCATTTACAGGAATCCAAATACTGGGCTAAAACCATTCCAGTTGCCTCCTAATGAGGATATTAAACTCTTCTAGAGTTTTAATGTACTGTGGCCAAGGGTCTATCAGGTATGGGGGTCTGTAAAACTCTTAACCATCTTCTGTAATTAGTATTTGTCCAGTATACTAGGTTTTCATTATAGATGATGATATCTGATTTTACTCTGATGGGATGTAGCTAACTATATATTTTCCTTTGTACTTTGATTCGTATTTAATGAATAGCCCTTATGACTCAATCCTTAACTATTTACACCACTCTGTGAATTACTAAAATAATTTATTGGGTCCCTTTGTTCACTCTGAAACCCACAGAAACCCACCGGTGCTATGGACTATCTCTTTATCTTGGACTATAAGAATGATTGTATTATATCCATAATGGACGTTATGCCTTATATCAGAGATGCTCAACCTGCGGCCTTCCAGCTGTTGCAAAACTACAACTCCCAGCATGCCCTAATAGCTGAAGGCTGTCCAGGCATGCTGGGAGTTGTAGTTTTGCAACAGCTGGAGGACCACAAGTTGGGCATCCCTGCCTTATATGAATACTACAACTTAATGTGGCAGGTCCTTTTTGTGATATATGTACACCCTTCATTGATAATATATGATAATGTGCTCACTTTCACTTGATATTTCTTAATATTGTAGCATACTGTATTACACACCCATCTGGGGATATGTTCACTATATGACTATGCATGTTTTGTTTCACTAGTGTCTGAGGAAGGTCTTTGGACTGAAAACGTATACTGACCTCAGTTCTGTTTCCTGTATTCGCATGACCTGTGCCCGCCCTGACCTTGGCCTGGCTTCGGTTTTCCTTGATCCCTCAGTGCCCTGCACCAGAGTCTGACTCCCGTGGGTCATCTGTCAACTGCACTGGGACTTTCAAGCAGGTAGTGGTCTGCAGCAAAGTCCAGATCCCTGTAAAGGGTAAATACCAGGGGACCGCCAGGATAACGCCTTTAGGTCTAGCCTAAAGTGAAATCTGGTGGGTTAGCACAGTGTTTCCACACCCACTGCCATAACACTAGGTCAAATAACCCAAGTCACCAATTGTAAGTTGTAAGGTTATACAGAAACTAAATGACTCCTGTAAGAACATGGTATTGTGGAGGTTCTAAGTATTATATAATTATTAATTAGGTTTCTGAAGCTGTTAGTTACAAGAGAGAATAAAAATTCAGATGGCAACAGGGTGGCTGACAGTTAAAATGTAGAAACATACAACTGTGATGGCAGAAAAAGTCAGAAAGACCCATCTGATCTGCTCTTTTATGTGTTTTTGTGTAGTTATTTAGTAGTTTGTATTTTTTAAAATGCACTATGTCCTAATTGGCCCACTGTATTTCCACTAAATCAGGTACTACTAATCTGTCAATAAATTATACTTTCTTTTGCAATCTTTTCACCTTCTATTTTTATAATGCCTCATTGATCTGGATTTTTGGTTCCCATTCCTCAAATCTTTCTTGATGTTTTATGGCCCAGACAGTTGTGCAGAATTGAACAAGGTGTCACCATATCTCTTTATAATGGAATCAGGACCTCACCCATAGAGATGCATATAGTGTTGTGTCCAAAAGTCATACTAGCTTTACCCACTGGCTGGGACCTTAATTCAAATATGTCCAGGGCCCCATCTTGGGCCTAATTTATGTGTGTACCTAACGTATCACCATTGGGCAGGGGCGTAGCTATAGGAGGTGCAGAGGTAGCAGTCGCTACCGGGCCCAGGAGCCTGAGGGGACCCAGAGACCCATGTGCCATGTAAGAAGACACCTGTATCATAGAAAGTGCATGCTGGGAGGGCTATGTCATCGATTTTGCACTGGGGCCCATAATCTTCAAGTTACACTTCTGGCTGGAGGGAAGGGGTTAGGTCAATAATTTGGCATGAGAGGGGGGTGCGGTTTTTAAATTTTTGCCTTAGATAGCAGGAAGGCTACGTGCTCACCTGCCCCTTGCCACAAAGCACTAAGGGAAGGGGGCCCAAGCTGAACTCTTGCACCAGGGCCCATGAGCCTTTAGCTATGCCCCTGCCCTTGTGTAGGAAAATTAGACTGTGATCCTCAGATTGACAGGAGATTTGGTCAACATATTCATTATGTATGTGATTAGAAAGTCTTATGTGTACATAAAATTCGGCATTGAATTCTTTATTGAATTCTTCTTATATCTACAACCTGTATCCTAACAGCATGTTCCTATATACTTTAACTGAACTCTATAGGCAGCAGTGCTCTGTATCAATGGCTAATACGGCTATTAAAATGTCTATTTTCTTGATTGCTGCTGTAGGATTGCTGTTTCTTCATGTTTGTAAAAGGCACATAAATCACATAGGTACCAAGATTGATTTATTAAGGAGTGTCGAGAGGATCTCCTGAAATCCACATACTGTAATTTCCGGTTCCATCAGTGAAGCACGAGTAGAACATGATAACCACACGTGTATTATAGAGATATTTATTTTGATTCTTCCTGTTATTCACATAGTCATAGTCATAACATCACGGTGGATTATTATCATCCCTACATTATGATGACTATCCTACAATGGGCTACTATATAGGGGCTGGATGTATAGTGTGCCTCTACTTCGTTGGTAGATCAGGAGGATATTATGTGCATATCCATCTGAAGGTAGTGTGTGGTCTATATCATTGTAGTTTCTTATGTCTGCAATGTCATTGCAGACATAAGAAACTACAATGATATAGACCACACACTACCTTCAGATGGATATACACATAATATCCTCCTGATCTACCAACAAAGTAGAGGCACACTATACATCCAGTCCCTATATAGTAGCCCACCATATGTATTTTTAAATCTTCACTTTTAGTTTTTTGTAGTTTGTGTATTGTTAAAAATAAAGAATAAAAGTTATATTTTAAACTAAAGACCAGAAACAGGAATTTATAGTCTCAGACTATTGAATCACTATTATTGACCTCCTGGGTTCAGTGGGTCATTTGAGATATTATACTATCCTACAATGAGCCCCTGAACTTGCCCTCAGCTGTATATGTTGAACTTGGTATTACTCATGCCAATGCGTTCTGTTTGGATTTAGGTGTGGCACAATTTTGTCTCTGGGTGTATCAGATTATATGAGGATATGACTGCATAATTAGATTTATCTAGAACCGAAAACTGGTTCTACAGATACTCAGTATCAGCAATCACAGTCAGCAATACTCAGCACATCTAGTCTACTGGTGGAGGTGGTTCCCAGTAATATTGAGGATACCTACCATAGTAATAGAAATGGAGAGTGCTTTGTACCAATGTTAAAATAAGAACTCCTTATCAGAAAGTGTTCTAGCAGAGAACATGTATTTCTAGAATATATATATATATATCGTTGATGCACGTACACATACACACAAGTACACACACCAGGAATTTACATATTTGAGTGTAATTAAATACTGGACTGTCTTTTATTGAGAAGTATGCTATGAGTCTGACACTGTCAGCAGAGATTGGACAAGGTGGGAGTGTGTAGGGACACCTCAATAAACGACCACTTGTCAATCTGGTCATACATTTCCAGGAGCAATAATAAATTAACAGAGCAGAGATCTAAGAAACGGTGTAGGGTTCACCTTTGGTGAGTCTACATAAACATACGAACTTTCATACTTGTAGTAAGCTAATATTAAAAAGGGAGCCTTGAAATGCAAGGGTGCAATGGAACCCCTCTAGCCTAGGCAATCAATATCTACCAGAAAAGTTTGTAGTAGGAAACCCCTTTAAATAATTCCTTAAAGGGTTTGTCTCATCACATGAAGTGACATTTATGATGTGTACCAAACTAATATAAGTAACTTACTAATATGCTTTATGTTACAATAATGCTGCCTGATCTTTCTTCTCATAATTTTCCTTGTCTTTATACACTGCTCATCTCTAGGGGTTACGGCCACTGCTGGAATACACCAGCGGTGGCCACCGTTGCACACTGAAAATAAATAATGCCGGCCTTTCTGGTGGCTGGGATAACGAGAGCGCGCGCGCATAGTCTGCCATGCCATGCTCCTGTCCCCGTATGTCCTATGGATCTCTCACAGTGCTGGAGCGTGCACGCACAGTCACATAGGGAATTACAGCTTCTCAGCGCTGCTGGCCTGTGGTGCCAGTCATGTTCACAGGCACCAGCCCCCTAGAACAGCAGAAGTCCAGGCCTGCCGCACTGAAGAAAGGAGGTGAGACAAACCCTTTAAAGGGATATTAGAGCCATGAATTTGTTGGGGTCTCTATTTTAATGCAAATGGTACATGCACATGGCCATATACAGTCAGGTCCATAAATATTGGGACATCGACACAATTCTAACATTTTTGGCTCTATACGCCACCACAATGGATTTGAAATGAAACAAACAAGATGTGCTTTAACTGCAGACTGTCAGCTTTAATTTGAAGGTATTTACATCCAAATCAGGTGAACGGTGTAGGAATTACAACAGTTTGCATATGTGCCTCCTACTTGTTAAGGAACCAAAAGTAATGGGACAATTGGCTTCTCAGCTGTTCCATGGCCAGGTGTGTGTTATTCCTTTATTATCCCAATTACAATGAGCAGATAAAAGGTCCAGAGTTCATTTCAAGTGTGCTATTTGCATTTGGAATCTGCTGCTATCAACTCTCAAGATGAGATCCAAAGAGCTGTCACTATCAGTGAAGCAAGCCATCATTAGGCTGAAAAAACAAACAAACCCATCAGAGAGATAGCAAAAACAGAAGGCGTGGCCAAAACAACTGTTTGGAACATTCTTAAAAAGAAGGAATGCATCGGTGAGCTCAGCAACACCTAAAGACCTGGAAGACCACGGAAAATAACTGCAATGGATGACCGAAGAATTCTTTCCCTGGTGAAGAAAACACCCTTCACAACAGTTGGCCAGATCAAGAACACTCTCCAGGAGGTACGGGTATGTGTGTCAAAGTCAACAATCAAGAGAAGACTTCACCAGAGTGAATACAGAGGGTTCACCACAAGATGTAAACCATGGTTGGGCCTCAAAAACAGGAAGGCCAGATTAGAGTTTGCCAAACGACATCTAATAAAGCCTTTACAGTTCTGGAACAACATCCTATGGACAGATGAGACCAAGATCAACTTGTACCAGAGTGATGGGAAGAGAAGAGTATGGAGAAGGAAAGGAAATGCTCATGATCCTAAGCATACCACCTCATCAGTGAAGCATGGTGGTGGTAGTGTCATGGCGTGGGCATGTATGGCTGCCAATGGAACTGGTTCTCTTGTATTTATTGATGATGTGACTGCTGACAAAAGCCGCAGGATGAATTCTGAAGTGTTTCGGGCAATATTATCTGCTCATATTCAGCCAAATGCTTCAGAACTCATTGGACGGCGCTTCACAGTGCAGATGGACAATAACCCAAAGCATATTGCAAAAGCAACCAAAGAGTTTTTTAAGGGAAAGAAGTGGAATGTTATGCAATGGCCAAGTCAATCACCTGACCTGAATCCGATTGAGCATGCATTTCACTTGCTGAAGACAAAACTGAAGGGAAAATGCCCCAAGAACAAGCAGGAACTGAAGACAGTTGCAGTAGAGGCCTGGCAGAGCATCACCAGGGATGAAACCCAGCGTCTGGTGATGTCTATGCTTTCCAGACTTCAGGCTGTAATTGAGATGCAAAGGATTTGCAACCAAGTATTAAAAAGTGAAAGTTTGATTTATGATTATTATTCTGCCCCATAAATTTTGTGGGAGGCACATATGCAAACTGTTGTAATTCCTACACCACTCACCTGATTTGGATGTAAATATCCTCAAATTAAAGCTGACAGTCTGAAATTAAAGCACATCTTGTTCGTTTCATTTCAAATTCATTGTGGTGGTGTATAGAGCCCAAAAATGTTAGAATTGTGTCGATGTCCCAATATTTATGGACCTGACTGTAGCACATGTAGCCAAGCAGATCTATATGCATCCAGATACAAACTACAGGTACATATACAATTTAAAGAAGCTTGGATATTTTCTTCTTTTAGTATTCTTGTAATCTTGTAAGGCTTTACTAATTAATTGATTTGTGTAATAGGATCTATAAAGAACCCCATCTAAAGGGGTTATCCCATGAAGAGTGTTACTATGCAAGGAAAAGAACTTTGCAAATGAAGTATTACTGCAATATAAATGCAATTAAAAAAAATTAGGTTTTTCACATGCATTACATTTTCCTCTCTGGTAGCGCCCCCTGCTGTTTCTCCTGTGGTCAAAATTCTGGTCCACCTTCTCCTGTATTCAATGCCAGCATAGTGATAGAGAAGCAGGTGACGTGGCCTGGACACCTTTCATTCGTTTTTGCCTGGTTCTCAATTCACACAAATATATAGTGGTATCTCTTTCTAGACAACGGAGAATGAAATTTCAGGGAGGAGAGGGAGAGGAGTGCTGTTTGTTAATGGAATTTGCTGGGGCTGTGTCTGAGGAACTATTTTCTGTGCAAGCAAAGGCTGGGGTGGCACTATCTAACAATTTTCTGTGTCTCATAGGGCAGGTGCACTCCAAACAAACTCATCTTTAAGATGACCACTCAACTTGTGGGTGCTGCTTGGCGCAGAAAGAAACAGGGTTTCCATTACATAAGTGTAGAGGATCTCAAAGCGAGTGCAAAGGAAAAGTGGATTAAAAGTCTTGTCCAAAATTTTCATATTGATGGCCTATCAATATCTGATCGTTGAGCGTCCTAGCCCCAGAACCCTGCCAATCAGCTGTTTGAAGAGGTCGCTGTGGAGTCACACTTATCAGTCATGTGGCCTAGACACAACTCAGACCCATTCAAGTGAATGGGGCTGAGCTGCAATACCAAGCACAGCTGCTATCCAATGGATGGCACTGTTATTGGTAAACTGCGAGGTGCTGTGCTCACCAGAGCATTGTGGCCTCCTTAAACGGCTGATCAGAAGGGGGTGTCGGGTGTTGGACTCTCACCGATCTGATATTGATGACCTATCCTGAGGATACATCTTCAGTATTAAACACCCAGACAACCCCTTAAATTTATCATTGCAACCAAGTTACAGATTTTATTCAATAAAGAGATTTTTAAAAATGAGAGGTGGTTTACTTGGATGATAGCACCACTATACCTTATCACTGGTTTGAAGAAAACTCCTCAATGTGTTTTTCAGATGACAAATGGATCTGTGCACCAAAAACCTGAACACCCCATGAGAATAGTGCTTAAATCATAGGGGTATACCATGTTGTTAGGGAAAAAAGAGGGGTTCACAGGATAAATGGTAAATAGCAGAGCAGTGAGAATCTAACATCTGGGGCCCCCACTGATCAGCTGTTTTGCACAGCCAACGGGACAGAAAACTATACAGTATATGGAGCTGGAAGCACAAGGTTCCATCCATGGTGTTGTAGCCATACCAGGGTACTGCAGTTCAACTCCCATTCTTCTGTCCATTGTACAGTTTCAAGGGCTGGTGGGTGCTCAAAAAAGCTAATCGGTCGTGGGTGTAAGACGCCCGCTGTTCTAATATTGATGGCCTATTCTGAGGATAAGCCCCCAAAGTCCCAGAAAACCCCTTTATCAAGCAAGGGATGAGGAACTGGCTCTCTTCTAGGTATGCCATTAGGTCCCCTGAACTTATTTATAATTCTGTATTTATATAGATTTCCCTGTTATACATAATATGGAAAACACTGTGCATTTCATTTGCAGTATCTGGCATACTATAGAACATGGATCATTAGCTTGAATTGCTCTTAGTGCTTGCTTCATATTATGATTAGTGGTAATAATTTAGCATGAGTATGTCTTCCTTCTTGTAGAACATTTTGAACTTCATTATTCCTCTCATCATTCCACTCTATCATTCTGGTCCAAATTTTTATATTTTCTTTTGAAGAAACCGCACTGCAAACACAAGAGTACATATGAATAAAAAATATTATTAATAGTACATAGTAGTGAAAGTGGTTGTCTGACTAAAATTCAAAACAAAAATGGCTGAACACCATGGCTAAAAATACAAAATTGAACACTATGCAACGCAAAATATATGAACTAATGCTATACTCACAATATGAATGAATGTGATGTACTTAGCAAGTACATTTTGAGCCCATCCACCACAACAAGATGACCTCTTTTGTGTGGGAACCTACGCTAAATGCTACCTCTTCTGGTGCCAAATGGCCTACAATGAATGTTGGGAATTCAGGCTCCACATATATACTGAACCCACTCTTGTATGCTTCCTCTCCTGGTGCCAGCAGACCTCTTTCACTCAGGTACCAGTGTAGTAGAAAGCTGAAGCCTTCTCTGCCTGTTTTCATTGGAGGTCCATTGGTACCAGGAAAGGTAGCATGCAAGAATGGATTCAGTGTATATGTTGAGCCTCATTTCCCTAAATTCATTGGAGGTCGTTTGGCACTAGCAGAGGTAGCATTTAGCGTAGGTTCCCGTCCAAAAGAGGTTACCTTGCCATGGTGTAGGGGCACAAATTATTTTGATCAAAATGTATTTGCGAAGTACCTCACATTCATATAGTGAATATATAATTAGTTCATATATTTGGTGTTTACCGAGTGCTGTTGCAAAATGCAAACTGAATCAGAGGTAGCAAATGTGTAAAAATAAAAAGCATCACTCATCTTTGAAAATCCCACAGTTCCAGCGCCATGTTTCACGTCATCATCATTTCCAGTCCTGTAAAGTGATGTTCTGCTTCCATTGACCTGACCCTTGCCGTCAATCATTGGCCTCAGCAGTCACATACCATTCTTATACACATGAACACTGCAGCGGTCCCATGAATGGGAGCAGAAAGTCATCAGTTCCAGTATGGCGGGGACTGGAAATGGTCGTAATGGAATTTTTTTTTATACACACCCCTGTTTTTAATTAATTTTTCATTTTGGTTGGACAACCTTTTTAATCATCTATGATTTTAAATATACACTAACCAATCATCTTCCAGTCATTCATTTGTGTTCAAAATGAAATAGATCTAATAAGCAGTATGATATATTTCTTATTTATTAGGTCATGTACTAACTTTCTAAGCCAGGTTTTTGGTGGTGAAAAGTTCCAAATTTGTTGCTTTTTGTGATTTTTTTTTTTTAGCTTGTTTCCAAAAGGTTGGGCAGGAGGGGGTGGGCCGCAGGCATGAACTATGCGGCCTGACTCATTTAACAACAAATGCGCCAGAAAATCAGCACACATTACACCAGAAATCTACTCCAGCTCCTGTCCTGGCGCATAGACAGCACCATCATTTGGCTTTAACTTCAAAATCGTTGCAACCATTGGTCGCTCTGGATGGACAAAAGTTTGGACACATGTGGCAGCTGGAACGTGTAAACCTGTCCTAAGGCAGCTGGTTGCAGAAGGAGCACTCTCCAACTGTTCTGTCTGCAATAGTTGACCAGGAACACTAAAGGTGGCCATACACATGAATGACTGCTGAAAGGTGTGCACCTCCTGTAGTTCCCCTACAGTAGTAATAAGGCCCTCCTTATAGAGCCCCAGTAATCATAATGTGCCCCAATAGTGCCCCCAGTAATAAGAAGGCCCTCCTGTAGTCCCCCTCCAGTAGTAATAAGGCCCTCCTTATAGAGCCCAAGTAATCATAATGTGCCCCATTAGTGCCCCCAGTAATAAGAAGGCCCTCCTGTAGTTTCTGCAGTAGTAATAAGATCCCCATATAGTGCCCCAATAGAAAAGAAAAATGTCCCCTGTAGTGCCCCCAGTAGTAATAGGACCATCATACAGTGCCCCTGTAGTGAAAATGACATATGATAGGACTACCACCACGAAAACAGGCCCAAAAAAAGGGAAGAGCCTCCTGAATTTTGATCTCTGATCATTTGTATTTAGTCTCGAAATTGAACATTCAGGTACATTTATCAAAACTTGTGAAAAGGAAAACTGTCTTAGATGCCCACAGCAACCATCAGATTCCACCTTACATTTTTTAGAGCTCCTTTGGAAAATAAAAAGTGGAATCTGATTGATTGCTATGGGCAACTAAACCAGTTCTACCAGTTTTGATACATCTCCCTCATTATCTTCCATTTTCTAGATGACTCTAGATGAGCATTTCATGTTTAATCATGTATGTCCTGTAACTTACCTTTACAAGAATTATAACAATAATCAACAGAAGCACAAATCCCCCTACAGAACTGCCAATGACCACAGGAAGAATATGGATCTCTTGATTTTTAAGAATCATAATGGATAACTGAAAAACAATAGTAGAAAAGAACGTTTAAATAGGGAGAAAAGAACAAGTATTCCTATCTAGTCAGAAAATTATTATGATTCGGTGTTGGACTGGGGTTCTAATAAGTTTTTAATCAAAGAAATAGACCTCTAAAGGTGTCTCCAAGTTGCATTTTTCTCCTGGACCTTTGGTGCACCCGATAGTATGAAAGCCTGAGCCTACCAGAAGTCCTCAGGTACTCTAGTGGGCTAGAACAATGGTGTTAAGATTGAAAACAGAAGACAGATACTGCCATTTGTTCAGCCACATATTTAATTCAAAGGAAATGTCAATCATTGCAGAAAAACAAAGCAAACATACTGAAAAAACTAATATATCCAGTAGGTTGCATCACAGTCTGTAGAGGCCCCTGGGCAAAACCTCAACATTATCCAAATAATAATACCGTGCTCACATCCCAGATTACCAAGCCTTAGATACCTGTAGTTGCTGTTGATGCAGTACCCAGGATAGGGTACATGCAAATTGTTTTGGTTACATAATGTTATTTAATATGTTAATGCCTTGTAATGCACCAACATATCTCTCTATGGATTAGTCGGGGGTTAATAATCCTTACTCTGCCCTTGTAAGAAGTTAGTTGATGGATTTAGGTCCACCCCTAGCTCACTTCTAGTTAGCTGAGGGAGTGAGAAGAAGTTACATGTGCTCACTTCTCAGAGAACTAGGCCTTCATCCCGCAGAATCACCATCTGAGAGATACACGGAGAGAAAACCATCTCTACTTCACAGTACTCCACAGGGAGAAAGGAAAGAACTTGAAGGTCTACAATCTGCATGGCTGAGCATTACAAGTGGTATTTGTTGTTTAAGGCCTCATGCACACGACCGTTCCGTTTTTTTCGGTCCGCAAACCGTGGATCCGCAGAAAATGGAAGCCGCCCGTGTGCCTTCCACAATTTGCGGAACGGAAAGGGCGGCCCATTGTAGAAATGCCTATTCTTGTCCGCAAAACGGACAAGAATAGGACATGCTATATTTATTTTGCGGGGCCACGGAACAGAGCAACGGATGCGGACAGCACACGGAGTGCTGTCCGCATCTTTTGCGGCCCCATTGAAGTTACCAAAACAACGGCCGTGTGCATGAGGCCTTAGGCTGATAAAGACTTTACTGCAGAGAGAGGGACATTGCTAAAACACCTGTCACTCTTGGACACGCTCTGTCCCGCTGTATCTTAATCCTGTACCCTTCAGCTGGGAATTATAACCACCATTGCAAGAATAATACTTCCAGCCTTAAATTCTGCAGAGAGACACTCAGCAGGGATAGAGGGAAGGAGTACTACAATCCCCATCTTGGCCTATATCCATACATTGCTATCTGGACAGATTTGCACTGTCAATTGTTTGGAACTATGTTTTGGTATTGTTGGATGTACGACAACTGGCCTGGTTACTAAAGCTACTTTTACACTCGTGGTAGCCTTTTCCAGCAGGCTGTTCCAGTGGGGAAGCAGCCTGCCGGATCCGTGCTACCGCAAGTCCACCGTGCCGCTGTTAGTCCGCTCCGGCGCCATTCCCTATAATGGGGGCAGGCCGGAGGTCCGGCCGCAGCACGGCAAACATGCCGAGAGTCAGCCGGACAAAAATTACAGCACGCTGCGGTTTTGTCCGTCCTCCTCTCTGCTTGTTTGCTGTGCTGCGGCCGGACCTCCAGCCCACCCCCATTATAGTGAGCGGACTAACGGCGGCACGGTGGACTTGCAGTAGCATGGATCCCCCGTGGGAACAGACTGCTGGAAAAGGCTGCCGCAAGTGTAAAAAGTAGCCTAACTCCAGTGCAATTCACTGGCCACTGCACCTACATCTCCTGCCTTGCATCATCTGGGTTTCTGCCCAAAGGAAGAAAGGATGTGCTCTCCTATTACTGCCCTAGGTAAGACTGGTGTGAGAATTGTCACTGCGAATGATTATTGCAGCCAGGGCCACTACCACTCCCATCCTCCTCCCCTCCACTCCAGGTCATGTGGCATTGAGACGTCCTGATGAGCATGGTGGAAATCCATTCCTAGAGACAAAACATTACTTTATCTTCAGTGTCGGACCAGGGTTCCAGAGGATCCACCAGTGGGCCCAGTCTCTGAAGCCATCGTGGAGCCCCAAAGGTCCAGAAGAAAAATCCCCTTTGGAGCTGCTTTTAGATTTAATCACGTGCTACTAGAGTCTATTTCTCTGATTCAAAACATATTAGACTTTATAGATGATGATGTAGAGGATGAGCCATGACAATAATTTCCTTCTTAACAAGGTGCATGAAGTAAAGGTACATTTACTGCCCTGACGAAATGCATGGCACTGTGCCCCGTAAACAATGAAATGGCTACAGCACTCTGATCAGGTCATTCATAATAAAAAAACAAAAAAATTTAATAAAATCCCTTTAACAAAATAAGATCGAGTAATTCAGTTAGGCAAAAATTGCACCAAGATAGTGCCGGCTAATTTTATACACCATGTACTAATATGGCACACATCACAGCAGGCTAGAAACGCTTCTCTTCATTACACCACGTCATGACTATCATGCATTTAGCATTTACGTCAGTATCTTTTGCCAAGGTAGCCTATTAAAAACTGTTTTACCAAGCAGCTTCAAAGTACCTATTTTCAAATCTTTTATGCCCACCCCAGAACAATAATTTTTTTAAATAGAGCACACACCACAGGTGCCACTTTTCCCCCATATTGGCCCAATTATTTTGGTAAAGGTACCCCCCCCCCTTCATTTACTAAAATAAGGTAATATTTTAGGAGAGCAACTGAAGTAATAACGGGAATGGGTGGACTACAGTACCCAGAAAGATTGTCAAAATTAGGGTTATTCAGTTTAGAAAAAAGACGACTGAGGGGAGATCTAATTACTATGTACAGGGAGTGCAGAATTATTAGGCAAGTTGTATTTTTGAGGATTAATTTTATTATTGAACAACAACCATGTTCTCAATGAACCCAAAAAACTCATTAATATCAAAGCTGAATATTTTTGGAAGTAGTTTTTAGTTTGTTTTTAGTTTTAGCTATTTTAGGGGGATATCTGTGTGTGCAGGTGACTATTACTGTGCATAATTATTAGGCAACATAACAAAAAACAAATGTATACCCATTTCAATTATTTATTTTTATCAGTGAAACCAATATAACAGCTCAACATTCACAAATATACATTTCTGACATTCAAAAACAAAACAAAAACAAATCAGTGACCAATATAGCCACCTTTCTTTGCAAGGACACTCAAAAGCCTGCCATCCATGGATTCTGTCAGTGTTTTGATCTGTTCACCATCAACATTGTGTGCAGCAGCAACCACAGCCTCCCAGACACTGTTCAGAGAGGTGTACTGTTTTCCCTCCTTGTAAATCTCACATTTGATGATGGACCACAGGTTCTCAATGGGGTTCAGATCAGGTGAACAAGGAGGCCATGTCATTAGATTTTCTTCTTTTATACCCTTTCTTGCCAGCCACGCTGTGGAGTACTTGGACGCGTGTGATGGAGCATTGTCCTGCATGAAAATCATGTTTTTCTTGAAGGATGCAGACTTCTTCCTGTACCACTGCTTGAAGAAGGTTTCTTCTAGAAACTGGCAGTAGGACTGGGAGTTGAGCTTGACTCCATCCTCAACCCGAAAAGGCCCCACAAGCTCATCTTTGATGATACCAGCCCAAACCAGTACTCCACCTCCACCTTGCTGGCGTCTGAGTCGGACTGGAGCTCTCTGCCCTTTACCAATCCAGCCATGGGCCCATCCATCTGGTCCATCAAGACTCACTCTCATTTCATCAGTCCATAAAACCTTAGAAAAATCAGTCTTGAGATATTTCTTGGCCCAGTCTTGACGTTTCAGCTTGTGTGTCTTGTTCAGTGGTGGTCGTCTTTCAGCCTTTCTTATCTTGGCCATGTCTCTGAGTATTGCACACCTTGTGCTTTTGGGCACTCCAGTGATGTTGCAGCTCGGAAATATGGCCAAACTGGTGGCAAGTGGCATCTTGGCAGCTGCACGCTTGACTTTTCTCAGTTCATGGGCAGTTATTTTGCGCCTTGGTTTTTCCACACGCTTCTTGCGACCCTGTTGACTATTTTGAATGAAACGCTTGATTGTTCGATGATCACGCTTCAGAAGCTTTGCAATTTTAAGAGTGCTGCATCCCTCTGCAAGATATCTCACTATTTTTGACTTTTCTGAGCCTGTCAAGTCCTTCTTTTGACCCATTTTGCCAAAGGAAAGGAAGTTGCCTAATAATTATGCACACCTAATATAGGGTGTTGATGTCATTAGACCACACCCCTTCTCATTACAGAGATGCACATCACCTAATATGCTTAATTGGTAGTAGGCTTTCGAGCCTATACAGCTTGGAGTAAGACAACATGCATAAAGAGGATGATGTGGTCAAAATACTCATTTGCCTAATAATTCTGCACGCAGTGTATATATATACAGTACAGACCAAAAGTTTGGACACACCTTCTCATTCAAAGAGTTTTCTTTATTTTCATAACTATGAAAATTGTAGATTCACACTGAAGGCATCAAAACTATGAATTAACACATGTGGAATTATATACATAACAAACAAGTGTGAAACTACTGGAAATATGTCATATTCTAGGTTCTTCAAAGTAGCCACCTTTTGCTTTGATTACTGCTTTGCACACTCTTGGCATTCTCTTGATGAGCTTCAAGAGGTAGTCCCCTGAAATGGTTTTCACTTCACAGGTGTGCCCTGTCAGGTTTAATAAGTGGGATTTCTTGCCTTATAAATGGTGTTGGGACCATCAGTTGCGTTGAGGAGAAGTCAGGTGGATACACAGCTGATAGTCCTACTGAATAGACTGTTAGAATTTGTATTATGGCAAGAAAAAAGCAGCTAAGTAAAGAAAAACGAGTGGCCATCATTACTTTAAGAAATGAAGGTCAGTCAGTCAGCCGAAAAATTGGGAAAACTTTGAAAGTAAGGGCTATTTGACCATGAAGGAGAGTGATGGGGTGCTGCGCCAGATGACCTGGCCTCCACAGTCACCGGACCGGAACCCAGTCGAGATGGTTTGGGGTGAGCTGGACCGCAGAGTGAAGGCAAAAGGGCCAACAAGTGCTAAGCATCTCTGGGAACTCCTTCAAGATTGTTGGAAGACCATTTCAGGGGACTACCTCTTGAAGCTCATCAAGAGAATGCCAAGAGTGTGCAAAGCAGTAATCAAAGCAAAAGGTGGCTACTTTGAAGAACCTAGAATATTACATATTTTCAGTTGTTTCACACTTGTTTGTTATGTATATAATTCCACATGTGTTAATTCATAGTTTTGATGCCTTCATTAGTCATGAAAATAAAGAAAACTCTTTGAATGAGAAGGTGTGTCCAAACTTTTGGTCTGTACTGTATATCAGGGGTCAGTACAGAGATCTATCCCATCATCTATTTATCCCCAGGACTGTGACTGTGACGAGGGGACATCCTCTGCGTCTGGAGGATAGAAGGTTTGTACACAAACATAGAAGAGGATTCTTTACGGTAAGAGCAGTGAGACTATGGAACTCTCTGCCTGAGGAGGTGGTGATGGTGAGTACAATAAAGGAATTCAAGAGCGACATGGATGTATTTCTGGAGCGTAATAATATTACAGGCTATAGCTACTAGAGAGGGGTCGTTGATCCAGGGAGTTATTCTGATTGCCTGATTGGAGTCGGGAAGGAATTTTTTCCCCCAAAAATGAGGAAAATTGGCTTCTACCTCGTTTCTTTTTTTTTTGTTGCCTTCCTCTGGATCAACTTGCAGGATAACAGGCCGAACTGGATGGACAAATGTCTTTTTAGCCTTATAAACTATGTTACTATGTTATTTACATGAAAATTTAAAGAATATGTTACATGATGGTATTGACATCTGTCTAGTGTCAACCTATAGGGTGTATATGAGATTAGAAAAACATGGCTGCTTTTTAGTAAGAACTGTGCCACACCTGCCCATGGGTTGTGTCCAGTATGGCAGCTCAGCTAAGGTTACATCTATACAAGATAATAACCTTCGTCAGCTTACCTGTGCCTTGTGTTCTGGCTCCTTTAGGTTTACATACAAAGTTTGGTCGTAAAGAATTTCTCCAGTGACATTTAAGGTTTGTGTTTCCTTTAACAGCTACAAACAGAACACAACATTACAAGAGGTACTTATGCATCAATGTAAAGCTAGAAGAAAGTATATAGTAAGACTCATGCTATCAGCACTCCCAACTGTGCAAGCCACAAAACTCAGTGTCACACCTGTAAATGGCAGACAATGTGACTTCTACAAGGCCCAAAGGGAGAGGGCACCCATAGCTGAACTCCTTCTCCTCTTTTCAAAGTGAATACATTTGGGGGGCACAACTTGGGGGAGCTCAGTGCAAACAGATCCTTACTGCTTCCTTTCTGTCAATTGTATCGCCTCAAATTCCAATGCACTGTGCTCCCCCTAGTGGTGACTGCAGCCAGAAAGGGAATTAGATGTAATTCCCTGTAAAAGAAGGGAATTAGATTTATCAATTTTTTTTGCCAACTGTCTGTATTAAATACACTATGAAATATGGTGTTCAGAATGAGCGCCATATTTATGAAGCACATGTTCCCCTTTTTAAGACACAAGCAAAATAAAGTGGATAAGGCCAAGGGTGACTTTTTTCTTCTGTTAAAATGTATTCCATTTAATTTAAAGAAAAAATTCATTACAAATATAAGGTACTAGCAAAAGGGATGTGCTTCGCATGGGTATATTTAATCTATTTCATTTTATGTTTTTGTGTGTCGTAAAAATATATCAACAGTATTCCCCATAACAGTGATCTCAACAGTGCCCGCCCCTTTAACAGTGACATCCACAGTACCAGCCCCTATAACAATGACCGCATCTTTAACAGTGACCTGCACAGTGCCTGCCCTTTTAACAATGACCTCCACAGTACCCACCCCTTTAACAGTGACCTCCACAGTGCCTGCCCCTTTAACAGTGACTTCCACAGTGCCCGCCCCTTTAACATTGACCCCCCCGTTAACAGTGACCTTCATAGTGGCTGCCCCTTTAACAGTGACCTTTACAGTGCCTGCCCCTTTAACAGTGACTTCCACAGTGCCTGCCCCTTTAACAGCGACCTCTGCAGTGCCCGCCCCTTTAACAGTGACCTCCACAGTGCCCACCCCTTTAACATTGATCACCCCTTTAACAGTAACCTCCACATTGCCCTCCCCTTTACCATTGATCACCCCTTTAACAGTGACCTTTATAGTGGCCACCCCTTTAACAGTGACCTTCACAATGCCCTCCCCTTTAACAGTGACCTCCACAATGCCCGCCCCTTTAACATTGACCACCCCTTTAACAATGACCTCCACAGTGCCTGCCCCTTTAACAGTGATCTCCACAGTACCCACCCCTTTAACAGTGACCTCCACAGTGCCCGCCCCTTTAACAGTGACTTTCACAGTGCCCGCCCCCTTTAACATTGACCACCCCTTTAACAGTGACCTCCATAGTACCGGCCCTTTAACAGTGACTTCCACAGTGCCTGCCCCTTTAACAGTGACCTCTGCACTGCCCGCTCCTTTAACAGTGACCTCCACAGTGCCCACGTCTTTAACATTGATCACCCCTTTAACAGTAGCCTCCACATTGCCCGCCCCTTTACCATTGATCACCCCTTTAACAGTGACCTTTATAGTGGCCACCCCTTTAACAGTGACCTTTACAGTGCCCTCCCCTTTAACAGTGACCTCCACAATGCCCGCCCCTGTAACATTGACCACCCCTTTAACAATGAACTTCATAGTGGCTGTCCCTTTAACAGTGACCTCCACAGTACCCGCCCCTTTAACAGTGACTTCCACAGTGCCCGCCCCTTTAACAGTGACCTCCGCAGGGTCTTCCCCTTTAACATTGACCTCCGCAGTGCCCGCACCTTTAACAGTGAACTCCATAGTGCCCGTCTGTTTAATAGTGGATCCTGCCCCACATGCATGTAGCAGTGTAGTTGTGCCGTCATACGTCATATGACTGAATATTTAAGGACCTGAGAACTGCAAAAACCTGTGATCAGTTGCTATGGCAACCTGGAGTAGGACCTGTGAGCTTCTATTGGCTAATAAGGGACATGTGACCATGTAAATGGCAGTTCGGATTTAAAGAGGACCTTTCACCAGAGGAAAGCCTCTAAACTAACTATACAGAAGTGTAGAGCGGCGCCCAGGGATCCCGCTGCACTTACTGTTATCCCCGGGCGCCGCTGCGTTCGCCCGGTATAGCCTCCGGTATGTAAGTAGTTAGGCTCCACCCACTTGATCCTGCCGGCGTCTTCTTCTCCTATGCTGTAGCGCTGGCCAATCGCAGCGCTCAGCTCATAGCCTGGCTATGAGCTGAGTGCTGCCATTGGCCAGTGCTACAGCATAGGAGAAGGAGACCGCGGCAGGCTCAACTGGGTGAAGCCTAACTACTTACATACCGGAGGCTATACCGGGCGAACGGAGCGGCGCCCGGGGATAACAGTAAGTGCAGCGGGATCCCTGGGCGCCACTCTACACTTCTGTATAGTTAGTTTAGAGGCTTTCCTCTGGTGAAAGGTCCTCTTTAAGTGAAAGGCTTGCTGGCTTCTATTGGCTAATGCAGGTCATATTTTGGGAATATCTCAGGAACGGTAAGTCCTAGAGAGCTGAGACCCGATCTAAAACCTTTCCGGACACCTGGTAAAGATTGGTCCAGTCGTTTGGTCGCGCATAAAGAACGTCCAGACAGACAGACAGTTGTCTAGACAGACAGACAGAAACTCGTTTTTATATATATAAGAGATTACTCTTTGCATCTGGCATTGCATAGGAGTGATTGACGCATGCATACTGGGAAATTGGGTGGGGCATGGGGACCCATACTAAGTTTTGGTATGATGTCCTATGAGATCTGGGTGTGCCCCTGGCAATACCCTTTTAGTTTCACATAGATATGCTGTGCTCATCATAAACACTTTCTCTGCCATGTACAAATAAAAAAACCTGTAAAATCTGAACAGCAAGAATGGTAGAAGAAGCAAAGAAGAGGAAGCAAACAGAGATGGAGTTTGTAATCGAGAAGGAAATTAAACCACCTCATTTAGATTTTGCAGAAGTAATCTCGTTGTTATCTTTATCTCTTCCCTTTTAGATGTGACTTTGCACCAGATAAAAAGACACATGGTTTCCTCGTTCTAAAATACAAAAGCACAAGAAGTGAAATCTGTTTTACACAGTAAAGGCCTAAAATGTTATGTCACATGCAGTACCTTGAAAAAGTATTCATACTCCTTGAACTTTTCCACATTTTTTGAAGTTACACCCACAAACTGAAATATATTATATTGGGATTTTATGTAATAATAGACCAACACAAAGTGGCAAAAAGTATGTGTGAAGTGAAAAGAAAATGATACATGATTTTCAAAGTTTTCAATAAATACAAATCTGAAAAGTGATATGTGCATTTGTATTCAGCCCCCCTGAGTCAATACTCTGTAGGACCACCTTTTGCTGCAATTACAGCTGCAAGTCTTTTGGGGTAGATCAGAGGGTGACACTTTTGCCCATTCTTCTTTGCAAAATAGCTCAAGCTCAGTCAGATTGGATGGAGAACAGCAATTTTCAAGTCTTGCCACAGATTCTCAATGGGATTTAGGTCTGGACTTTGACTGGGCCATTCTAACACATGAATATGCTTTGATCTAAACCAATCCATTGTAGCTCTGGCTGTATGTTTAGGGTCGTTGTCCTGCTATCACATGGCTTCCATTAATAACAATGCCACTACGCTGTGACGGATCTGTCATACGCCATACTTAGAGTACAATGGACAATATTGAGCTGTAATGAGGTCCAGCAGCACCACACGGGTGCTTAGATATGTGTGTGTATACATTTGAATCTATATATTAATTATGTGAGGTTACAGATTGACATTTAAGCAAAAATCTTTTGCTTGACCATGCCAACAAATAAGGCTACGCAACTCCTTCCTTGCTGATGTCTCATTTCCCTTTGCGTTTACTGGACACATCGGCCTATTATTTTACATCATGTGACTCTGCCGCTAACGGCACTAGATGTCAGGAAGCTATCCTATAAGTCAATGTTTGACATTTTAAAACATGACTTAAGACGTGACTTAATTAAACCAGCCCCTCAATCTGTAGACAGCTGTTTCGGGGTGATTGCCTCCTAACATTCAATGTGAAACTCAAAATTGGTGAATTGGTGAATTGGTGGAAACATCTGAAAGACCAATCCCCTTTTCAATATAGTTGAAAGGGTATATCGACACATAAAACCTGCTGAAAATAGTGGGCAAACCCAGTGTGAACCGAAATAGTAATATAGACATAAGGTACACAGATATTACACATATCCTAGAAATACTTTGGAGGCTTTCATGACTATTGTGATCTATTCTATATGAATGTTGCTCCTATAAAACTTACAGTCAGTTCATTTCCACATCTGCGGGCTTGGGCGTCATTTTTACATTGAGGTAAATTCTAGAAAAATGCAAGATATGATTTTTTTTTTAAAGCAAAATCTTGAAGTAAAAATTATCTTTGCAAATGTATAAAACAGAGAGAGCATTAGGCTAGTATGGGTTAGCATGGTTGCCTTGCAGCCATAGAGTCCGAGGTTCAAAGTCAACCAAGGGTAATGTCTGCATGAAGCTTGCTCCCATGTTTGCTTAGATTTTTATCCCACGCTTCAAAAACATACTGATGGGTTAATTGGCTTCCTATGAAATTGATTCTAGTGTGTATTTGTGATGTGGAATTTAGATTGTGAGCCCCACCAGAGATGGAGATTGATGTGAGTGATGGCAATCTATGCTATGGAATATGTGTGATACACTATGAGCAAAGAAAATATAAAAACATCCAGTAACTGGGTTTATTATTTTGAAATGATTGTGGGGATTCAGTTTGATTCGCTTCTTTGACTCTCTATGTGACTGCCAGAGAAAACCCAGTACAACACTCAGCTATCTCTGGCAGTCCTATAGAGAGTCAATGAAAAGGCAGCGTACATGCTCAACGTGCCCATTGATTTAGAGGAATGGGAGCAGTGCTTATATGATCGGTGGGCACCCCAGTAGCCATACCCCCCCCAATTAGATATTTATCCCCTATCCTGTGGATAGGGAATAGGTTTGTATTGCAGGAAAATGCCTTTAACACCTTAGTGACCAGCCTGTTTTGGGCCTTACTGACCAAGTGTTTTTCTGTCTTTTTTCATCGTCGCCTTCCAAGAGCTATAACTTTTAAAATTTTATATAGCTGTATGTGGGCTTTTTTTTCTGTGGGACAAGTTGTAGTTTTTTTTGTGGTACACAGACCTTTCTGATTAACTTTAACTCTTTCTGTGAGGGAGAAAACAGCAATTCTGTCACTGAGTTTTTACGTTATAAATTTTGGGGCGTTCATTTTTTGGTATAAATAACACAATATCTTTGTTCTCTGGGTCAGTACAATTACAGCGATACCAAATAAATATATTATTTTTTACGTTTTACTACTTTTGTGCAATAAAACCCCATAACTTTTTATTTTTCTTTCTATGTAGTTGTGTGATGGCTTGATTGTTTTCATTCATATAATTTTGGGGTAAATAACACTTTTTTAAGACTTGTTATTAATTTTTTTCGGTGGCGACTAAGAATAAATTAGCAATTCTAGCATATATTTTAAACGGCGTTCACCGTAGGGGATAGTTTGCATGATATTTGTGTAGTGCGGGTCGTTACGGATGTGGCGATACCAAACATGTGGTCAAGATTTTTTTTTTGCAATTTTTTTAATTGAAAGGCGTATTTTCAATGGGATAAAAGCTTATATTTTGTTGGATTTTTTTAATAAGTCGCTTTTTTAAAACTTTTTTTTAACCACCATCTTTTGATTGCTTCTAAAATACAATGCAGTATCCCTATAGTGCATTGCAATATAACGTCAGTGCTAAACTGACATTGACCAGCAGGCTGTGCAAGAGAGGCGCAGCCTGCTGGGAAATACTCAAGGCAGGCTTAGGGTCTGGTGTGGGCTTAGGGCCTACACCAGGTCCCAGCCAGCCTATACACATCGACACCCAGCAATCTCACTTGCGGGGTGCTGATGAGAGACAGAGAAAGTCCACTCCCTCTGTCACAGCTTACATGCGGCGGGCGACATTGCCGGCGGCATATAAGGGGTTAAACAGCCCAGATCAGCGCTACTGTTAAAGCAGGAGAGCGGTCCTCATCTGAGACCACTTAGTGGCTGCTGGTGGCATATCTGGGACCCGAACGCAGTGAGTAAAGTGAAGGAGAGTGAACCGCTCCATTTCTATGGGAGTGCTGAAAATAGCCGAGCACTCTCAGCTCCATAGAAGTGAATAGAGCGCTGGCCGCGCTCGTGCGGTGTGCTTCCCATTAATTTCTATGGGACTTCTGAAAATAGCCGAGTGCACAGCTCAGCTATTTTCGGCACTTCCATATAAATGAATGGAGGGCAGCCGCACATACGTGGTCAGCTCTTCTTCACTTTGTGGTCTCCATTCTAGAGATAGGTTCCCTATAAGACATTGCTGACATATCCTAGCTATATGCCACCAATGTCTGAGACAGACCAACCCCTTTAAGCGCATTGATGTGTATATTTCCCTTCTCCCAGGGCAGCCAATAGGTCCAGGTCTACTGGACCTACAGGTGAATCTGCCATTGCCCCTACAAGAGATATTTTTGTTATTTATTGCCTTTTTCTGACTTTGATAAAATATGAACTCTTCTTTACATCAAACTAGAAACGTCTTATACTGAATGCCATTGAAGCATTTGGATCTTTACACATAATAACTCCTTATTGATTTATCAGAACATTGGCCAGGAACGCACCTGAACTTCTGCAATGGGAACACTTTTCAGAGTAACGGGGACCTGCACTTCTAGGCTCAGGTCAGCAGCAAATGGATTTTCTGAGTTCACCTGTGGACGGCATTACATATAGTAGATTAGGGTAAGTAAATCGCTCGCAATACCAAAATACTGCGTGGAGCCTTACGCACTTACATTAAATGTGTACTGGATCTCTTCATACACTGGAGGAGGAGATGGCATTGTCATATAAAATGCAGCCTGGTGGCTAGATCAATGTTAAGGTAAATGTTAAGTATTTTCACACATACACATTATTTTTATTATTACCATACAGTAAATATATAATTTACATAGACTAAAGATATTCACAATGCCACAGGTGACATGTCACCATAGATTTCTTTGGCAAGTCAGTTGGGGCACCCACTTTTTATCTCAAATAGAGACAGATTTATTTCATTACATCAGAATTAAAGTTTTCATACACCACATTGGCTGCCCCTTTAGGCTGGGTTCACACCTGAGCGTTTTACAGCGCGTTTCTACGCGCTGTAAAACGCTCAACAGGCAAAAACCAATGATTTCCTATGGGCATGGTTCTCACCTGAGCGTTTTACAGCGCGTACGAACGCGCTGTCAAACGCCCTACGCCCCAAGAAATACAGGAGCTTCTTTGGGGTGTATTGTCGCGTGTTCCCGCACATAGACTAGCGGGAACGCGCGACAATGGGCGTTTGCTTGTTTCCTCGCGCGTATGTAAACGCTCGATAGAAACGTCTGTAAAAAGCGCATACAGAGTACGCTCAGGTGTGAACCCAGCCTTAAACAAACGCCATACATTTTTGTATTAGCTTTTTCGAAGCTACTGATTGGTCAGTTGTCACAATACTGTAGATGTTTATTTGGGGCGGATGTATACAACCATGTTCTAAAATCTAGGCTAGAAGTGTAACCTGTTATATCAGAAGGTGGGATAATAAGCTGCTGTAAGATAGAAGGAAGAAGGAGAGAGGGAGTTCTACTGGCCCTGAGGTGCCCCTGAGTCAGCACTGCTATCCCCTGGGACTCCTGGACTGTCTACACTTGAAGTTCCTGGATAAGGTTCGATTCACACGTCCGCAATTTTTTTCCAGATCTGTTCCGGATTTTGTGGAGCCATTCATTTTCAATGGGGCCGGAAGGGATGCTATGTGCTGTCCGCATCCGCAATTCCGTTCCCGAAAAAAAACAGAACATGTCCTATTCTTGTCCGCAACTGCAGACAAGAAAAGGCATTTTCTATTATAGTGCTGGCGATGTGCGGTCTGCGAAATGCGGAACACACATTGCCGGTGTCCGTGTTTTGCGGATGCGCAAAACACCTATGGACGTGTGAATGGACCCTAAGTGACAGCCAGGATATCAAGAAGGGGAGCTCCAGGGCCAACCCAGACATTAACTATGCATTAAATATATGACTATAACCCCCTCCCTCCCCCTTCATTCACTGGAATGCACCCATGTACTGTAGTATATGGGTTTATTCTTAAGGATAAGGGTGAAGAACCGTGCGGACAATTAGCCCACAGTTGCCTTGCATTTAATTATGAAGACCGCACTGTATAGTCCTTCTTCATTGTTAATGGCCGCGCAGCACCTTTAAACAGGGGCTGTTGTTGGTATGGGGTTTGGCTGGTTAGGTGGGGGCACAATATGCATATTATTCCTGTTCTTGCCTGCAATCTCCTGTAGGTTATTTGACAGTAAACACAGAATATTAATCAGCTTTGGCATATCCACTTCTCCAACCCCAGCGCTCTCCTGCTCTACAGATGGGAGCCCTTCTTCTGCCATCTGCTTTTTCTCCTTTTCCACATCATCTAATATCTGGATGGTATTGGTTGGCACACTGAAAGTGGAATAATAAAGGCTTCCATCCTATTGGTATTGAATTACATATCTTAGTTTATGGCTGATGTAGGAATAAGACTGATGCAGAATAAGTCTCTCTGCACTCTCCCTACACTGTCCCTACACTCTCCCTACACTGTCCCAGCACTCTCCCTCTCCAATATTCTTCTAATAATCATTTTCAGCATCACTGTCCCTAGTGCATGAGCGCTTGTCATGTCTCTCCCTGTGCTCAGCTCACAGGACAATGACGGAGATCGTGCGGGATGAGGGTTTTATAGGGTTGTGACATCACAGGGGATGGCTATCTGTGGATTGGCTGGCTGCATGGCATTATGGGTACTCCCGGACTTCTTACTTTCACATGCAACTGCCATTTTAGGAAACACTGATTCATTACCACTAAGTGCGAGGACTGAATTCTGCTTCGAATGCTTCGCTCAACACTAGTTTCAACTATGAAAAGAGCCTCAGTGGAATATTTTTTTAATTATTTCCAGCTCCTGGTTGCAGTGCTTTTATCCTATGCTATTGCAAAGCTGTTATTCAATGTACCATCAAAAGAATTCATAGACTTACACCGAGAGGACAGCGCTGAAGGAATGCCTCACTGGGAGCACCGTTTTCTGAACCACTGGAGCTGAGACGTTGTTAAAGCTGAAATAAAGGAAATTACTGGTATATATTGAGAGACCTCCAAAAAAAAAAGTTCAATATGTTAATAAAATAAACTCAGTAAACTCAGCTGAAAGGGTTTGTCTGGCTTCCCATATTGATGGGCGGGGGTCTGACTCCCAGCACCCCGGCCGATCAGCTGGTTGAAGAGAATCTTGGACGTAGCATGTCTTTTTACTTACTGAAATCATTTTGTTATATTTTTTTAAGGCACACTAATTTTAATAACACGCGTAGTACTGCAGAAAAGGATTCCAGATCACTATTTTTTTCTACTGCCCCCGGTTCCCCCACTGTCAGGACTCAAAGCTGCACTGAATACACAGTCCGGACGGCAGTGCTAACATGATGGAGAGGACTTGTGTGTGTGCTCAGCAGTCCTGACGCAGCTCTGAGCACTGACAGAGCAGTAAGAAAATAAAAAATGGTGATCTGGGCTCCACATCTGCAGTACTCCTCATGTATTGCTGTAGATAATGGTCCAAGATCGGGGTGACAGATTCACACTTTAAAGTCCTTAATCTGTTGTCAGCATAACAGAGACATTAAAGAAGTATGTCAGTGTGGTGACATACACTGTACATACATAATCTTTCACCAAACGTATCTATTTATTGATGTAGTTCTTTACTTTAAGCCATTAAATCATGTGAACCCTGATCAGACTGTTCAAATCTTACAGCATCTGTTTGGACCGCAAGTCCGTTTTTTTTATTCTTGAGAGAATGAATCAAGTCTCTTATAGGAATAAAACCGACTTCTTGGCCACACATGTTGGACAGTCTAATCTCTATGGAACTGTAAGAAATAGCTTGAACGTTGTGCTCAGCTATCTTTGGCAGTCCCGTAGAGATTGTGTGGAGAGGCAGGGGGTGCATGCTCGACCCGCTTCTCCATCAGGACAGGTGTACAGGACCCCGATCTCAAGATCCGTGAGAGTCCAAGCAATCAGGCTCCCGTGATCAGTTAGGGTCCATTCACACGTCCGCAATTTCGTTCCGCATTTTGCGGAACAGAATTGCGGACCCATTCATTTCTATGGGGCAGCACGATGCGCTGCCCGGATCCGGAATTGCGGACCCGCACTTCCAGGTCCGCAATTCCGTTCCCGAAAAAAATAGAACATGTCCTATTCTTGTCCGCAATTGCGGACAAGAATAGAAATTTTCTATTAAGTGCCAGCGATGTGAGGTCCGCAAAATGCGGAACGCACATCTCCGATGTCCGTGTTTTGCGGATCTGTGGATCCGCAAAACACACACGGACGTGTGAATGGACCCTTAGTTATCTCCTATTCAGTGAATAGGGGATAACTTTTAGATACTGGATCACCCCTCCAAGCTGGCCATACACTTTAGCTAACTGTCTCAAATTTTGCGACATTTTGTATTTTCACACTATTCACTCCAGTTTTGGAAAATGGGTGAGAAAGGGGTCATGGTTGGCCTGTTGAGCTGATTTAAGCCAGATTTATAAACAGGGACTTTTTAAAAAGTAGCAAAAATACTTGCAATCATATTCCAGTAAAGCGGTGGTGTACAAACTGGAGAATCATTTTGAGATAGAAATGCTACTTAAAGGGATTCTGTCACCTTGTTTTCGGTTATAGAGATGCGGACATGCATGGCTAGATCGCTGCTAGCATGTCCGCAATATGCCGGTCCTATAGGGCTGTGTGCTTTTATTTTGTTTAAATTTTTTTATTTTAGAGATATGTAAATGAGCCTAGTAAGGTGCCCAAGGGGCTGTACGAACCTTTCTGGTGCCCAGCCACGCCCCCTGTGAAGGAGCCCAGCACCGCCTATGTCCTCCGAATATCCTCCTTTCGACACAGTTAAATTGCCGTAATCTCACGATGCGCGAACTCGTGCATGAGCAGTGCCGGTACAGTGTTCCTTCCCAGTTCTGGCATCGCGAGATTACGGCAATATAACTGTGACGAAAGGAGGAGATTCGGAGGACATAGGCGGTGCTGGGCTCCTTCACAGGGGGGCGTGGCTGGGCACCAGGAAGGTTCGTACAGCCCCTTGGGCACCTTACCAGGCTCATTTACATATCTCTAAAATCATTTTTTAAGCAAAATAAAAGGACACAGCCCTATAGAACATGTATATTGCGGACATGTCAGCGGCGATCTAGCCGTGCATGTCCGCAGCTCTATAACCAAAAACGAGGTAAACTTAGTGCGACATTTGATGAATTTGGCCCAAATTACGGCGACACAGATTCTTGCAAAATTGACTTTAAAAATTTCCCTCATAATAAATCTCTTTTATAGTTCTGATTATGTATAAATCCAACAGAAAAAAGTAGTGGCTTGTTTCATAGTATGCTGCAGTATGTAACTGATCTCCCCTTGAGGATTTTGTTCTAGGGGACAATAGTTCCATAAGATTAACCCATTTGGAGCACAATGGCATGTGGAGTGCTTATGGCTCCATAATATGGACTTCAGCCTCTGTACAGCCTCCAATACACTCAGTAGAGGACTAATACAGTGCCTTGCAAAAGTATTCACCCCCTTGACTTTTTTCGTATTTTGGTGCCTCACAACCTGGAATTAACATGGATTGTTTGAGGATTTGCATCATGTAATTAACAGAACATGCCCACAACTTTAAAGATTTTTTTTATTTATTTTGAAGCAAACAACAAATAGGACAAAATAACAGAAAGTCAATGTGCATAACTATTCACCCCCCTAAAGTCAATACTTTGTAGAGCCACCTTTTGTGGCAATCACAGCTCCAAGTCGCTTTGGATAAGTCTCTATGAGCTTCCCACATCTTACCACTGGGATTTTTGCCCATTCCTCCTTGCAAAACTGCTCCAGCTCCTTCAAGTTGGATGGTTTGCGCTTGTGAACAGCAATCTTTACGTCTGACCACAGATTTTCTATTGGATTGAGATCTGGGCTGTGACTAGGCCATTCCAACATTTACATGTTTCCCCTTAAACCACTCAAGTATTGCTTTAGCCGTGTGTTTGGGGTCATTGTCCTGCTGGAAGGTGAACCTCCGTCCTAGCCTCAAATCACGCACAGACCGGTACAGGTTTTGCTTAAGAATATCCCTTTATTTAGCACCATCCATCTTTCCCTCAACTCTGACCAGTTTCCCAGTCCCGGCTGCTGAAAAACATCCCCCCAGCATGATGCTGTCACCACCATGTTTCACTGTGGGGATGGTGTTCTTTGGGTGATGTGATGTGTGGAGTTTGCCCCAGACATAGCGTTTTCTTTGATGGCCGAAAAGTTCAATTTTAGTCTCATCAGACCAGAGCACCTTCCTCCATACATTTTTGGAGTCTCCCACATGCCTTTTCCCAAACTTACAACGTGCCTTTTTGTTTTTAGCTGATAGTAATGGCTTTCTTCTGGTCACTCTGCCATAAAGCCCAACTCTATGGAGCGTACGGCTTATTGTCGTCCTATGTACAGATACTCCAGTCTCTGCTGTGGAACTCTGCAGCTCCTCCAGGGTTACCTTAGGTCTCTGTGCTGCCCCATCTGATTAATGCCCTCCTTGCCCGGTCCGTGAGTTTTGGTGGGTGGCCGTCTCTTGGCAGGTTTGCTTTTGTGCCATGTTCTTTCCATTTGGTTATGATAGATTTGATGGTGCTCCTGGGGATCATCAAAGATTTGGATATTTTGCTCTCTTGATTAGGTGTTGCAGCCTGTGGGGCCTTTCAAAAAAGGTGTGTATATGTAATGACAGATGATGTGACACTTAGATTGCACACAGGTGGACATCATTTCACTAATTATGTAATTTCTGAAGGTAATTGGTTGCACCAGAGCTTTTTATAGGCTTCCCAACAAAGTGGGTGAATACACACACACATGTCAGTTTTCAGTTTTCTATTTCTAAACAATAGTTTTATTTATATATTTTTCTCATTTCACTTCACCGACTTAGACTATTGTGTTCTGATCCATCACATAAAATTCAGATTAACAAAACATTTAACTTAAGGCTGTAACTTAACAAAATACGAAAAAAGTCAAGGGGGTGTGTAAATACTTTTGCAAGGCACTGTATGTAGGTTTCATTCGGGACTCTACTCACTGTCGTCTACAGAGAATATTTTCTCTTTTCTGGGTTACAACAAAGTAAATATACATGGGATTAGACTACTGATAATCGAGAATGATCAGCCGAACACCAGTTTGGCTCGAGCATCGGGATACTCGGCACATTGCGATGTTCGGCCGAATACCGCGTGTGCTCGAGCGCCATGCTCAAGTCCCCTCCCCGCATGTTTGTTGGCTGCTACGCAGCCAATAAACATGCAGGTAAGTACTGCCATTCACTGTAATGCCGTAGCCATGTTGGTTACTGGCATTACACTGATTGGCTGGCCGGAATGCGTCATCGGGCGCTATAAGGCACCCGATGACACATGGTTCGGCCAGTCTTAGTCAGGGAAAGCTGTGCTGTAGGAGGGGCAGATAGTGTAGGGAATTAAATGAAATTTTTTGGTTAGGCAGGGTTGGTGTTAGAGACCCAAAAGTCCTTTTTAGGACTATTGTTGTGTCTGGCAGCAATATATATTTTTAGCGCAACCTGCGCTAAATAGCTTGCAATTGTTTGGCCGCTGCAGACAGCAACATTACCTGCGCTACATCTCCTGTGTAACATGTGCACAGCCTAAAAATATCTGTGACATCCAGTGTACTTTTTCCGTAGACAGTGTCCGCAGCGGACAGTTACATTACCTGCGCTACATCTTCTGTATAGTGTTTGAGCATCCTAAAAATATCTGTGACATCAAGTGTACTTTTTCGGTAGACGCTGCGGACAGTGACATTACCTGCGCTACATCTCCTGTTTACCGTGTGTGCATACTAAAACTATCTGTGACATCCAGTGTACTTTTTCCGTAGACGCTGCGGACAGCGACATTATCAGGCCTACATCTCCTGTTTAATGTGTGCGCATACTAAAAATATCTGTGACATCCAGTGCACTTTTTCCGTAGACGTGTCCGCTGCGGACAATTACATTACCAGCGCTACATCTTCTGTATAACGTTTGCGCATCCCAAATAGCTGTGACATTCCCTGTCATTTTTTATTAGCCGCTAGTGACAGCAGCGACATTACCTGCGCTACATCTCCTGCATAACGTTTGCACATCCTAAATATCAGTAACATTCAGTTTAATTTATTTGCGCATACACTTACAAAACCTGCGCTACTGTACGTGTGACATACTTGCAAGAATATATGCCATTTAATATGCAGAAGGCAAGCAGTAAGGGATGGGGAAGTGGCCGTGCTGCTGATGGTGCACGCAGAGGCCGTGGCCCTGGGCGCGGTGAAATTGTGCCTGCTGCCAGAGTACAAGAAACACACTCATCCACAATACTTAGCTTGTCCCAGTTTGCAGGGCGGCGCAGGACACCAGGCATGGTTGTGTCTGATAATGGCCGTAACTTGGTGGCGGCTTTGGAGCTTGGCAAGCTCACACACCTACCATGCCTAGCCCACGTGTTCAACTTAGTGGTTCAGCGGTTTCTCAAAACCTACCCCAATTTGCCTGAGCTACTGGTGAAGGTGCACCGTGTGTGTGCCCGTTTCTGAAAGTCATCTACAGCTGCCACCGGTCTGGCAACACTGCAGCAGCGCTTGCAATTGCCAGCTCACTGACTGTTGTGCGACGTGACCATGCGCTGGAACTCCACGTTCCACATGTTGGCCAGGCTTTGTGAGCAGCAGAGGCAGTGGCGTACACACAATCCATGGGGCCCCGGTGCGAAACTGATCCATGGGGCCCCCTCCCCGTCGACGCCCCTCCAACCCGCCGCCGCGCGCGCGTGTGTATGTGTGTGTGTATATATATATATATATATATATATATATATAATATATTGTATATGACTATATACAAGAGGATGATATTCGGTATAACCCATGGTATTCCCACGTAAAACCAGCTCTGCTACATTATGTAGCAGTGCTGGTTTTGTCAGGCATTTCTTTTGCCTTCATATGGTAAAATACTTCATTGGCCTATCAATGGCTTTATAACTAACTCTGCTATATTTCTGTAGCCTACAACCTCTGACTGCCCAGTTGGGATGAAACTACTACACCCAACATGTTCTGGCAGTAATAGTAAATGGATATTGGTGCAATTCTGAGCTACTAGTCTATATAATACATATGTAGCCTACATATTTATTATATAGACTAGTAGCTCAGAATTGCACCAATATCCATTTACTATTACTGCCAGAACATGTTGGGTGTAGTAGTTTCATCCCAACTGGGCAGTCAGAGGTTGTAGGCTACAGAAATATAGCAGAGTTAGTTATAAAGCCATTGATAGGCCAATGAAGTATTTTACCATATGAAGGCAAAAGAAATGCATGACAAAACCAGCTCTGCTACATCCAAGCATATACTAGAAGCTCAATAGAAGTGCCTACACAAAAGAGCTGCACCCCAAGACAACAGAAAAAAAACATTACTTCATAGCACAAGTCACCAGTCATAACTTTACATACATTGCCCATTGAGGGTGACAATTGAACAACAGGTGCGCAGCGGGTGTATAGCAACACATGTGCTACAATGCCGCATCACCTAAGAACAAGATGTATAAACAGGCAAAATCAAAGTGGCCATAAGCAAAATGAAGTATAAATAGTGTAGTAACTAATATAATAATACATAACGACCGTTGCCCCCATAATAAATAATTATGCCTTTCAGAAAGATGTGGGAACACATCTCGGACATTTCCAAATCAGAGGATACACCAATAGCTCTCCACGTGACAGCTTGTGATAAAGGCAGGGTAACCTCGGTGCAGTTTCAAGGAATTGAACAAATCAGGATGTCAGCGAGAGGGGGAGATGTAGACCGTTTTTTGCTGCAGAGAGAGGCTCAGTGGATCTTCAGATTACAGACTACCAAACCCACTGGCCTCAATGATGATATTTCATGTCTCCTTCATATAATCCCCCCCCACTTGCTGGAAGAAATTGTGTGGTCTTTACTACTACTCTCTGGCATGTCCCTCTATATATATTAGGCCACTACCTAACACTTTCTGAAAGGCATCATTATGTATTATTATATTAGTTATTACACTATTTATACTTCGTTTTGCTTATGGCCACTTTGATTTTGCCTGTTTATACATCTTGTTCTTAGGTGATGCGGCATTGTAGCACATGTGTTGCCATACACCCGCTTCACACCTGTTGTTCAATTGTCACCCTCCTCCATTGATAAGTATAGGTGTCCACATCCTATTTCAGTAATTACACCCCTATGGTTTTTTTCTATAGGGTGTCTGTCCACACCAGTGGTCATGTGTGATCACTTGTCTGCACCAGGGATCTTCTTGGATCGCCCGGCCACTCTCTGGTTCACTTACATATCCAGGACCGCCGTTAATATTTATTTTCAGCGCGGCTGCGCTTTTCCCGGGGTGTACCCTAGTTCCTCCTCCTGGCTCTCCAGCTGACTGGCGATGTCAGAGGCAACGTCAACGTCATGTCCGGCAAGCCGCACCGCCGGCCGGGGAGGAGACTCAGGGGGAGGAGACTCAAGGGAGGGTAGGGCTGGCTGCAAGGAAAGTCAACACTGGGGGGCGGGCCCCGGGCCTGCCGCCCGGGTTATACAGGCACAGCACTACTGCAGGGCGGGTCCACAGGCGGCCGGGGAGGAGACTCAGGGGGAGGAGACTCAAGGGAGGGTAGGGCTGGCAACAAGGAAAGTCAACACTGGGGGGGCGGGCCCCGGGCCGGCTGCCCGGGTTATACAGGCACAGCACTACTGCAGGGCGGGTCCACAGGCGGCCGGGCCCCCTGGAGTGCCGGGCCTGGTCGCAAGTGCGACCCCTGCGACCCCTGTATGTACGCCACTGAGCAGAGGGCAGTAGTGGAATACCAGCTGCAACATGGTCCTCGCCTTTCCAGTCAGCTTCCGCTCTTCACAAGCGATGAGTGGGCATGGATGTCTGACCTCTGTGAGGTTTTACTCAACTTTGAGGAATCAACACAGATGGTGAACGGCGATGCCGCTATTATCAGCGTAACCATCCCACTTCTGTGTCTACTCAAACGCTCGCTGCTCACAATGAAGGAGGACGCTTTGCATGTGTAAGAGGTGGAAATGGGGGAAGACAGTACACAGGGTGATAGCCAGACCACCCTCCGTTTGTTTTCTCAGCGCGATGATGATGATGATGATGAGGAGGAGGAGGAGGAGCAGGAGGCGGTTGCCTCTGCTACAGAGGGTAGTACCCACAGCAGATTTATTCCATCTGTTCAGCGTGGATGGGCCTGATGAGGACAGCGAAGTCTTGTCTGTTGGTACTCTGGCACACATGGCTGACTTTATGTTATGCTGCCTTTCCCGTGACCCTCGCGTTATACGCATTTCGGCCAACACTGAATACTGGTTTACCCTTCTCGACCCCCGCTACAAAGAGAACTTCTCATCTCTCATTCCTGTGGTGGAGAAGACTAGAAAAATGTTGCAATACCAGAAGGTCCTTGTGGAAAAATTGCTCCAAAAATTTCTAGCCAACAACGCTAGTTGCAGAGTACGTAGTTCATTGGGCAACTGAGGAGGGGAGATGAGGGGAACACACATCAGTTCCAACAGAGGCAGGGCAACACTCTCCAAGGCCTGGGACAGTTTTATGACACCCCGCCAGAACCTCACACTGATGCACGGCCTAGTGTCACAAGGAGAGGAAAGTTTTGGAAGATGGTGAAGGAGTACGTAGCAGACCGTGTCAGCGTCCTCAATGATCCCTCTGTGCCTTACAACTATTGGGTGTCCAAGCTGGACACGTGGCATGAACTGGTGCTCTACGCTTTGGAGGTGCTGGCCTGCCCTGCCGCCAGCGTTTTGTCAGAGCGGGTATTTAGTGCTGCTGGGGGCATAATAACTGATAAGCGCATCCGACTGTCATCTGAAAATGCTGACATGTTGACTCTTATCAAAATGAACAAGGCCTGGATTGCCCCTGACTTCTCTACTAGAGGAAAGTGGCTGAACATAAAGGCACTTTAAATGTGGCTTTTATGGTGTATTGAATACACTGTATCCCCATGCACCCCTTCTACCATAAAAAAGGGTATATGGTTTAATCTTCCTTTTCTCGTCCTCCTCCTCCATCATATCAACATGCTTATTAGGCTGCCCTCGCTCCTAATGTTTTAGAGGGTCAGCTCAGCAGCAGGCCCTCAACCATAATTTTTTCAATGGTCAGCTCAGCAGCAGGCCCTCAACCATAATTTTTTCGATGGTCAGCTCAGCAGCAGACCCTCAACCATAATTTTTTAGATGGTCAGCTCAGCAGCAGGCCCCTTAACCATATTTTTTTCCATGGTCAGATCAGCAGCAGGCCCTCAACCATAATTTTTACCATGGTCAGATCAGCAGCAGGCACTTGCCCCTAATGTTTTAGAGAGTCAGCTCACCAGCAGACTCTCAACCATAATTTTTTCGATGGTCAGCTCAGCAACAGGCCCTTACCCCTAATATTTTAGATGGTCAGCTCAGCAGCAGACCCTCACCCCTAATTTTTTAGATGGTCAGATCAGCAGCAGGCTTTCGCCCCTAATGTTTTAAAGGGTCACCAGCAGGCCCTTGCTCCTAATGTTTTTGAGGGTCACCAGCAGGCAGTGATGGTCAGTTCGCAGTGTTCGCCAACGAACACATGCGGGCTGCCATCTTGACTCACCCGTCCGGCGATGCATAGGCTTTATGAGTGTAGGAGTCCCACTATATGAACAATTGTACCACAATGTGAATGAGGCCCTCCTTTATATACAGGAAATATACAGGAAAGAATGTCTCCTAACAATTTTTCCTCTAAAATCGATTTTATCTTCGGTTTTGTGCGTATTATTGTCAGTCTGTAAAAGTGGCGTACTACTCGGACAACATCGTTCCCAGCAGCGACGTGGGAGTCCAAGATGCATCCAGACATCCTCCCCATGCTGTTCCCAAACCATTTCAGTGGTGTTTCCATCAATTTCTGTCCTTTTCATGTGAACCAGACACCCTCCCCTCTTCAGAGCAGGGGGTGCCTGGTTTAATGCTCGGGTTCTCCCATTGACTTCCATTGTGCTCGGGTGCTCGGTAGATCACCCTAGCATCCCGAGGTGTTCTACTCAAGCACCCGAGCACTTTGGTGCCCGATCAACACTAGATTAGACACATAGGATATCTAACACCAGATTGGGGGCTCTAGATTTGCTCACATCATATTGGCATCTCAGTCATATCATTTGCAAAACCTTAAGACTGACCACATGTGTGGTCCTTGTATGAAAGCATTCATAGTCTTTTATCATAATGGACCTTTATACAGGCATTAACAATATTGTATGCCCGGCCAGCTTTACTAATGATGCCATGCTAGGTGAGATCACAATAACGTCAGAAAACCTCTAAATCATATTTTATGCATAATCCTAAAGGAGTCAGATTAGCTAATATCCCAAAGAAGGGTTAAAACAGGTAAAATCTATCAGAATGTCTAAATCTAGAAGTATATAGTCTACTTACTTGTCAACCACATAATAAATAGTGGCCTCCGGAGCAGAAAATTTCTCTTCAGTTAGTTGCCAAACGATAGCAAATGTCTCCTACATGAAGAGTCGTGTTATTTCAGGGTGAGCTTTCAAACAATTACAACTTTGTGACTATAAAATTAACAAAAAATACTAAGGAAATAATAATAAAAAAAATCCACTGGTCTGAAGTAGAGCTAGATCACATCTTCTATTATTTATAGTGTAGACCTGGATTCAACAAAGTAGTTGTAGAATTATTGAATAGTCGGCATTGCAGAGGAAAACACAGTAAACCTGCTGTAATCTACCTATGGTATAGGAACGTTTCCTAGAACTGTCCTTACACTCTAATGTGTGTGGGGAGGTCTCGACTCTCACTCAACAGAGAGATGATGTCGAGGGAGGGGGAGAGACGGTTCAGGCGAAATATTTTCGCCCAATCCTTTTGTTCTCCCTGGGGATAAGCCCCAGCCAGAAGTGTCTGGTAGCAGCTTTCTCTGCTGCCCCCATAGAATACATATACACGTTCAGCCGAGCCAAACATGTATGTGTGTTGGGCAGCTGGGAGGGAGTTGGAAGAGATAGCTGTCGGCCAAACAATTGTTTGGCCGACTGCTATTGAATGTGCATGAGCAGCCTAAGGCTATGTTCACATGAAGTTTGACCAATGCATTTGATGTATACATTTATATTTGAAATGTATAGTATAAAGACTCTGACCTACAAAACAGATTTATCCAAACACAGATATAGGAAACAGCTGATCCAGGGGGGTGAAGGGTGTTGGACCCACATTGACTAAATATTGATGATGTCCTATCCTGAGGATAGGGCATCAATATTATTAGCCTGGAAAAGCAGAAGAGTCCCCTTTTTGTTGCAGGGTGGACTATACTAAATGCACAACAATATTATTATACTTTATAATTAATCTCACTATACAAATTCAACTATTTTATAATATACAGTATATAGATGCTATAGTTATCATCATTAAATTAGTGTTCAGTTGCGGTCATTGGCAGTTTGGGAGAGAGCCCAGGTAGAGTGCTTACACTGAGGCCCAGGTCATCTAATTTATGCCTCTGGATTAAAACATTAGATAGGATTCAACATTGAATTAATAGTTCAACCTACAGTGGAAGCGTCAAACACAGGATGTCTGATTCCACAGGTCATAGTAGAATTAGATGATGGTGTGATTTTGGGTGCAAAACATTCGACACCTGGATTTTTAGGCTGAAAGCAAAACACAAAAACATTAAAGAGTACCTACACATTCAGATTACTTTTGGAAATAAGCTGTCATGCATGTGTATATGAGCAATAACATTATGTCTCGCCACTATATGGAATTTATTTGTACAGTTTTTCCCTCTGCAGGCTCAGTCTCTAATCCTCAGTTCTCTATAAGCTAGTGAATAGCTGCTATGATGTCTCCCATACACTGCAAGCAGAGAAAGGAGATTCTTATCTTTTACATACAGAAAGCATGAAGACAGTATTGATAAGTACTGAGCAGTATAAATAAGTAACCAGAAGGTGAGGCAGTAAAACACTTATCAATTGCTACAGCCTCTGTGCAGGTGCTTGTCTCACTGCAGCTCACTCACGCAGCTGTAATTTCTTCCCTAAGTGATCTGACAGTCCATTTTGGTCTCAAAAGACAGAATTCACAGTGAATGTTAGTTAAGGAAAGAATCGGAGGAAAAGAACATTTTTCTTTGACAAGATATATTACAAAGTTTCTTATAATCGCCTTTACTATTAATTTATGCAGGGTTGTGAATTTAAACACAACAGCTGTAAAATGTGGTACATACTGGTTGTGAATTAAATGAGACATAAAAGTACTAAAGGACACAACTGCTAACTACTGAGCCATTGGGCTAACATTTCTAGAGAACATATTAATAATCATAATATACCGTAGTATATTTTTTCATTTACCGGTTTAATCAAGGTAAAATGTAGGTTTTCTGGGTAAATTAGTGTCACATTTGTCACGTAGGAATGATCGCCTGAATTTGTTAGGGACAGTGTTGCAGTCACATCTTTGGTATATCCAACCACCAGTTGCTTTCTGAAGTTAAAGAAAAAACTTGATAATATAGAAAATAATGCATAGGGTTAATGAGTTATAATCCCTAAATGTCACCACTTACCGAGATACCTGGGTGGTCAGCGACAAGTTTGGGATGCATATTGACTTGTTATTGCAATCCTTTTCGTATGGTAACTGTGCAAAAACAACAGAGGCATTTGTTGTCATGACCCTTGATATATTTGAAGCACAAAAGACTGTATGACTCCTATCTTCACTTACAGTATATACTCCGTCCTATTTAGTATTTCGTTTTGACCAGATTTTAAACATTGCATCTCTTGCAAACAAAGTGAATTCCCTGGTATATGCGAAAGTATTCATTGTGTCTGACAAAACTGTCATGACATATGTATAAATTGAAGACATGTTTGACATGTTTGTGTGAGGCCTTGTCCATTTGTGTCTCATGGAATGAACTAAGAAATTTGTCTGAAAAGTTGGTGGAAGACTTTGTTCATTTTATCTGATAGACTGAACAAAGAAGACATGTCTGAAATACAAGGGTTGTTTTTAAGAGGTTTATAACTTTTACTGGAGTATAGATTAACAGTATTCTCCTGTTTGTTGGCGCCCCCTAGCATGGCATTGCTGAAATGCATGCTTAAAGAGAACCTGGCACAACTCTTGACAATTCTGTTTTTGTGAATAATTGTACATAGTTACATAGTTAATACGGTTGAAAAAAGACATAAGTCCATCAAGTTCCACATGAAATGACAATTCTGGAACATTAATTCCTATATCTCTATGTCGTCCTATTCCTCTATTACTCCTGCTAGAATGTATGAACAAAGAGATAACTGGGTGCTCCCTGTTGGAGGGGGTCCTTGCACAGTCTGATACTATGCAATCTACTCAATCAGTGCTGCCAGTGTCAGACTATGTAGGGATACACCTGCAACTCGTAACACCCAGTTGTGCATTGATTGATAATAAAGGAATGACACAACATTGAGTTATAAGAATAGATGTCCCAAAATTGATGTCCCAAAATAGATGTCCCAAAAAGGTATGTGAATAGTTACCAAAGAGGGCTTGTCAGGAGAGATGACAGGCCCTCTTTAATATACAGAACAGATGCCAAGATAAATCATTATTCCATATAATAATCGCTTGATCTTTGTGAAACCTAGAATTATTAAAGGGGTTATCCCATAATGTAAGAAATTAAAATCATGCATAATCTAGTACATGACAACCCATTTCTAACTAGGCTAAAACCAGCCCTGTACCTCCCATGGATCCAGAGATGTTCCCATTCATTGCTTCAATTGTTTTGCTAGATTTATTTCAAGCTGGCAGCTTGGGGGTGTGCCCTTTCTCAGAGGGTGTGTCCTGTCTACTGCAGCTAGTGACATTTGTAGGATGGAGCTGAGCATGTGCTTCCATCTCAGTGAGCAGGACAGAGAAATTAGAAAAGGAGAAACCAGCAGGTGGCGCTATACAGATAGAGTTCACTGAATAACTCAGTAGCTATAATACATTTTTAATTACATTCAAATGCAAAAGTATTGAGATCCAGGTGCCGGTTTGAAAATTGCAGAATATTATTAATGGGAAAACCCCTTTAATCTTTACTGTCACTGCAGCGGTTAGCTTTTATTATTTGTGAGGTTTTTTTGTTATTTTTTTGTTAATTTTTTTTTTACCTGAATGTAGGTATAATCTTGCTCATAACCATCCAGCACTGGTGGTGGGAGATCTCTTCGTACATCAGAATTCAGAGTATAAGATACCTTAATTACAATATCACTGAAACAGTCATAAGTACATGGCTGTGAAGTAGAAAAGTGAGCAATAAATTAGAGATTTTTATAAGGTCACATGGGGCTGAAATTATCTAAAATAAAGATGAAAAGGACCCTCTCCATGTTACTCAATCTACACGATGTGTGGCTGCACAATCTGCCAAGAAGCCCTTCTGTGGTCGTTTAGCATGTAGAGAAATATGAAAGACGTCCTTAAACTAGGTTTTAGGGCTCATTCAGATGACTGCATATTTGTGTCTGTATTCGTACTGCAATTTTGCAGAATGGATGCGGACCCGTTATATGTACTTCCAATGTACTTCCATTCCTCAGCCACACAAAAAAGATAGAACATGGCCTCTTCTTGCCCATTTTTGTGGACAATAATAGACATTTCTATCATAGAGCTGGCCGTTCCGTTACGCAAAATGCGCAACGCACACAGCCGGTATCAGTGTTTTGCGGATCAGCAATTTGCGGACTGCCAAACGGAGACGGGTGTCTGAATGATACCCTATTGTGGGGCAAGTTTAGTCTGATGAGATAAAGAGCACACCATTGTAAAACCACTTTGAGACCCTCGGACTGCAGGGTGGACTATATGACCTTGCAGTCTGATGTACTCCCACATTTGTGGTCTGGGAGTGAGGACCATGATGTGTTCAAATAAGACTAGGTTCACATATGTATGACACATTTTCAGGTTTTTTTCTACTCTGGCTTAGGAACAGAAAAATGAAGAAGAAAAATAATATTTTCTGGGTCCAGCATATGATGGACACCAACAGTGCCTAACAAACCTCACTGTCTCATGGGGACCGGTTGGGTTTCTGTTTGCAGATATGAACCTAGCTTAAAGGGGTATTCTGGTTAGATCCACAGGATAGGGAATAATTATTAGATCAGTGTTGTTCCTATAGCTGGGACAACCACTAATCAGAAGAACGGGATCCCCATACACCCTGCAGCTTCCCTGAATAGAATGGAGCAGCCGGTCCTGCATGCGTGCAACCATTTCTTTCATTTCTATGTGAATTCCGGATATATTGGAGCACTGTACTCTGCTGTCTGTGGAACTCCCATAGAAATTAATAGAGAGACCACGTGCATGAGCAACTGGCTGCTCCGTTTATTTCAGGGGGGCTGCAGGGGGTACGGTGCCCCCGTTCTCATGATTGGTAAAGGTCCAAGTGGTAGTACCCCCACTGATCTAATAGTTATCAGGGGATAACTTGATCTAACCGGAATACCCCTTTAACAAAACTTTGAAACACTTGGCTTGAGGTGCACATAAAGATTATATTATGTGATAAAATATTGTACAGTATAAAGGTGGAACCCCCCCAATTTCAGCTGAAAAAAAAAAACGTTGAATTAAGATCTGTCAGATCTGCACAATTAATGGCCCACATAGGGAAAAAGATAAAGCTGACATGTTGGACTTTTTCTGTCCATTTCTATTGTTTCCTGAAATAAGCAGCAGCAATTCTATATACACTTATCTGCCCCTAATCATAGAAATGGTATTAGACAATTAAGGCACTGTTTATACTTGGTTTTTATGCTTACATTGGAAGTATTAGGAATATTCCATAATATACCGTATACCTCCAATGGAAGCCTCCGTCTTATAGCATTATGTATAGCCATTCAGTGACATACAGTATGTCGGCCATTGATTCCCATTGTTAAAAAAAAATTATATCAGAAGGTACTGTATACGTTCTTTTACTGTGTCCCACTGCATGAAAAAAGACTATGGGGGTCATTTATTAAACAAAAATGCACCAAAATTAGGCGTATTTCTGGCGTAGATTATGGTGCAAAGGTCCTTTTTGCACCGCAATCTGCGACTTCTCCCCGATCACGCCAGGTCTAAAAAGTGGGCGCTGCATGATCAGGGGGAAGGGGGAGGGCCTGGTTTAGTTGTAGAAAATGGTCTAAATGTAAGACAGCTAGGAAGCTGTCTTACATTTGGAAGCGGCGGTGGATCCGCCGAAGTTATAGAGTGGCCTGCACCTCTTCATAATGTAAGCCGTGTCCTGAGGTGGGCTCCCCAGGATACAGCAAAGTCACGAACAAGGAAAACGACTCTAACACCAGCTCTTGTAGAACAGACTTTGGTTTACTGTTACGGGATATCAAACACACTCCCAAATGCAGTGAACATAAAATCAAATTACTACATTCAGCCCGGAGGCTGAGACCCCTGTGTCGCACAGCACGGCACCCTACAATGGTAGCCCTGGATTTTATGTGGCTGTCATGGCCCATGAACAGGTAGGAACAAGAGTTAGGGACCACTCATGAGACAACCTTGACGCGGTGAGTGGCTTACTATGCTTTGGCCAAAATATAAACCAATGTCTCGTCCAGCATGGAGGGCAGAGTGCTGGATGTAGTGTGCGATCACATTTGCATTTTAGGTTTGATCTCAGTCTGTAGTATTTAGGCGCCAATCTTATATTGAGGTGCGTGCACAATTTGGCTTACCGACCCGGGTCTGCTCTGTCTCCGCTGATGATTCTGAACCGAACAAACTGTCAAACGAACATGCGTTACCACAGAATGGGTAATCTGTTCCTCAGCTCTCATCAGCACTCCTAGCAGACGTCCTCTGTCTCCTTGGCAGTAGTACTACTCTTTCTGGATAAGATCAGGGTCCTGGACACGAACAGCTTCACTTGGCTGCAGTCCTGGTTGCAAAAGGGTGATTCCACGCTAGGATGTTAATGGATTTCTTCTCTCACACACTTTTCCAGTCTGCAACTAAGATGGAAGCCAGCTTCCTTCCTCTAGACATACAGCTCCACCTCCTATGAATATTTAAATCTGAGCAGTCTGTTTAGCTGTGTGGGGAAACAGCGGCCTCTTGTGGCCAAACAGCAAAATAACAGTGTTCATGCAATAAGAGCTGTTTCACAATCTCACATGCCACCCCACTAGAGGTTGTTGACCTCTGGAACCCTCCCCCCACAAACTCATCCTATGATTAGTGCTGTGGGGGCACCCCAGCTTTGGCCCTGGATGACCTTCGCAGAGTGAAAGGCTCAGAAGCGCTGGGGACGCCAGGCACATCTGCCAGGGGAGGAGCTACTAATTGTTCAGCATTTTATTTGGGGGGCAAACTTGCCACGGTTGGCACCTTGGCGGGTACTGGGGCAGGGACAACCCACCATTCCTCCTCTTCCTCCTCTAAGGGGATTTCCTCTGTACCCTGAGAATGAGGAGGGATCTCCTCCACGCACACTGGCTAGTCAAAATGACAACATCTTAACATGTTACGGTGTAAGTTTCGTGAGAGCCCCCCAGTCCCTATTGGTTCTACCTCATATACCGGGATGGCAGGGTCTATCCTCCTTTTTACTGTGCATGGGACCGCCTCCCACCGCCCATCCAACTTCCCAGATGGCCGTTTGGCTTTGACCATCACTCGATCACCCGGGGCATACCCATCCCTCTGCATTGGTCTTGGGTTAGGGTGTACCACTTGTCTCAGGCGCTCTCCCACAACCTTGTGGACCGCTCAGCCGGCGGAGGTGCTCTTGCACCCATGCGATGGTACTTCTCGGTGGTGGTTCCATCAGGTCGGCCATGTGGAGGTCTTCCATCTCCTGTCCGGCTCTCCCAAACATGAGCATATGTGTGGAGTATCCGGTGGTACTGTGTACCCTGTTGTTATAAGCCCACATCAGTTCAGGTAGGTATTCGGGCCACCAAGCCTTTTGGCTATCCTCCAGAGTCCGCAGCATCTGGAGCAAAGTGTGGTTGAAGCGTTCGCACGCCCTTGGGGGTGATACGGGGTGGTGTGGGAGCATTCAATCCCATACTGCTGTTACAGTTCGTTCATTACAGTACCCTGGAAACCTGCCCACTGGACTGAATGTATTCTCCGTGGACACTCGAACAGCTGTATAAAGTGTTTGCAGACCGCTTCTGCGGCCGACGCTGCTGTCTGGTTTCTGGTGGGTACAGCCACCGCATACTTTGTGAAATGGTCTGTCAAGACTAGACAGTACGAGTGTCCAGAGGTAGAGTATCCAATCTGCACATATTCGATCATAAGAAGCTCTAGTGGCGCCACTGAAGTCCGGATGGCCTGGACAGAAGCCTGCTGTTCAGTACTCTTGCTCAGTCAGCAGGGCCGACACTTAAGACATGTCTGCCAGATCTGGGCAGTTTACCAGCCCTTGGGAGCCACTTGAATGTCTTGTCCCTCCCGAAATGGGCACCCCTCTCATGGTCTTCCCGGGTGGCCTCCGGTCCCAATGACATGGGGATGACAATCTGTTGCCGGTACTGCAGCTCTGACTTTAAGTATATGGTCCGACACAGGAGGCCCTGGGTAACAGTCAGCTTATCCCACTGCCTCAACAACTTTTGGTCCTCTGGAGTCAGACGGGCCTGCTCTTCCGGCCGATGCCAGGTCTTGGTCCGGACCCATTCTTTCACTTTCCACAGGTCTGGGAAGCCATTCTGGACTCTCTCCCAATCAGCCAATGTCTTTTCCAACACCATGGACATCCCGGACGCCACCTCACTTGAATGTGCCACGTCCTGAAACATGGGTAATCAACCAAGGTCACGAGTTTCAGTATCCTCTAGCTCTTCATCGGCTATCTGAGTCGGCGCCCTTACAAGGACTCGGGAGATTGTATCAGCGTTGCCGTTCTCCCTACCTGACCGGAAGTTGATGCAATACTAGAACTTAGAAAGGTGAGCCAACCACCTCTGCTCAAGCGCACCGAGCTTGGCATTCTCCAGATGTGCTAACAGGTTGTTGTCCATCATCATGGTCACCTCTGCACCTGTCAGGTACTCCGCAAACCTTTCGGTCATGGCCCACACCAGCACCAGTAGTTCCAATTTAAAGGAGCTATAGTTGTCAAAGTTGTGCTCTGACTCCTTCAGAGACCAGCTGCCATAGGCAATGACTCTCTCACATCCATCCTGGACTTGGGATAACACGGCCCCCAGACCATGTAGACTTCCGTCATTGTACAGCAGGAATGGGGTGTCGAACTGCGCATAAGCCAGAATCAGGGCACTGGTCAGTGCCTCCTTCACTGCCTCAAAGGCCTCTTGTTGCCGGGGTCCCTGTCGATGGGACGATTCTTCGGGCCTCCCGCAGTGCCCCTCAAAAACGCATTTAATGGGCCACCAAATGAGCAAATGTGGGTATAAACCTCCTGTAGTAGCTGGCCAGTCCCACGAATGCCCACACCTCTCGTACTGTACTCGGCTGGGGCCACTTCTGGATGGCTTCCACCTTGCTGGGGGCCGGTTTTACTCTGTCCGGGGTGACCACATGTCCAAAATACTCTATCTGCTGTCTAAACAGTTGGCACTTCTTGGGCTTGATCTTAAGCCCATGGTCTCGTGGCCATCCTAGGACCTGTCGCAGCTTCTGGAGGTGATCTTCAAATAAAGCCCCAAACACTACTATGTCGTCCAGGTATATCAATACTGACTTGAAGTTGAGATCCCCTAGACAGTGCTCCATCAACTGCTGGAATGTTCCCGGGGCATTGGAGAGACCGAATGGCATCCGGTTGAACTCGTAGAGTCCCATAGGTAGAATGAAAGCCATCTTCTCTTTGTCCTTCTTGGCCACCGGTACCTGCCAATACCCACTGGCCAGGTCAAGAGTCAAGAAGAACTTCACCTGGTTTAGGGCTGACAACGATTCCTCAATCCGTGGGAGGGGATAAGCATCCCAGACAGTCTGGGAATTCAGTTTCTGATAGTCCACGCAGAACCGGAGACTCCCATCTTTCTTCCGCACCATGACTACTGGAGCAGCCAAGGACTTTGACTCTCCTGGATCACCCGGTTTTCCAACATGCTGGCTAACATATCCTTCACCTCCTGGTACATTTTAGGTGGGATTTGCCGGTAACGTTCCCTAATCGGTGCAGTATTGCCGGTAGGGATTTCGTGTTCAATGGCGGAAGCACACTCAAAGTCCTCATGTCGTGAGAATGCCTCTTAAAAATTCCCAGTGGGTGTCCTCCAACAACTTCTGTTGTCCAGGAGTCAGAGTCTTGCAATCCATGACCACTCGACCATGACCACTCCGCTGTCGGGGTCTCCCGTTGATGAACATCTACAGCATAGGTCCAGGCTGATCTTCTATCAGGCTGTAGCGTGAAGCTCCTTCGTCAAGAGATATCCCCCTTGGACACATAAACTTTGGCCAGCAAGGTGTTTTCAGGGAAGGTTAACTCGCAGTCCTCAACATTTAGGCAGCGTACAGGCACACATCCATTCTTCACAATAGCCAGTGGGCAAGCCTGCGTTTTCTCTTGATAAGTGGGCTCGATCAGGACTTCCAGTCCATTCAGTCATCGTCCAGTCCCCACCAGCAGCATCAATATTCGTTTTTGTCGAGGTGGGATCTTCACCGGGGTCCTCCGCGGCACCTTCACGTCTCCGATGGGCCGACCAGACATGTTACTCTTTTGCAGACTACAGACCTAGACCATCAACTCTATGCCAAGGAAGGGCCGAAGTGGTTAACCACTGAGGAAGGAGACAGAGATCTCTGAAACGCGTATGGTGAGGACCCCCAGACGCTATTCATCATTTTGAGGTTCGTTGTTAGAGCGCTCTAACTTCTATTATTCAAGCGGTATCCAACACCATGAGCATTTGGACCCTGCAACTCTGGTAACTACTCCTGACCAGAAGGAGACACCGGAAGATCAAGACATCGTCAGCGCTGTAGGCACGTGGGACGCCGCGGCCACAGACATAAGCAGCATTAATTTACTACTCCAAACACCGGGACTACAAAAATATCACCCGCAGCAGACACGTAGTATATCGGCTGACCCTCCGCTGTACTGCGATACTGCCAGGCTGTGTTCCAGTCGAGTCATCAAACTGTAAGTAAGGACATTGCCTCCTAGTCTGATTACTTACAATTGCAGGAACCGCTGAAAGTTGCAACAACTACTAATGTATTCCAGGGTATGATACACCATTTCAACACTGTGGCGATACCTTGTTATACAATTGGAATCATTTGAAGCCATTTATTGCAATAGCTATTGCCGTTTTTTATAGTGGCCTGAACTTTTTAATATATTTTTACTAGTGCAATTCCGCAATATATTTTTACTAGTGCAATTCTGCTGTAGATGAAGGATCTGTACACACAACTTTCTATCCTATAGAAGTGGAATCCTCCCTCTTTTTTTCCATTTTCTTTTTATCTTACAGGTGGAACTCTCCATACATAGGTGGAAACATCCTATATCTAAATGAACGTTTTATCTTTATAGCTGGACTCACTTTATTCTTTTAATTTTTAAAGGTGGACTCACGTTACAATTCTTTAAAGGTGGACTCACAATATGAATTGATCATAATATTTAGGTGGTCTCATGATTATATATTTTTCACGTTTATATTTTTCACGTTTGTATTTAATTTTATTATCTTGTGGGCCCATTGTGGATACTGTTCTCACTTGGTTGAATTGTAGATGAATTCTGATCACTATATTGATGAATTCTGATTGGTGACCATACCCGTGTGAAGAGAATTGCCACATTTTACATATATATACTTTTTATATTTCTATTATAATACTCTTTCTGAATGGTTAGAGGTTTATAATCATATGGGGACTATCTGAGACACCCATTGACTTACCTGATCCTGGTCCGCCCTTGAGTGTCTCTGAGACTCCTTATAGACTGCCTTATATCTATAACATTATCAATTATGGTACTCTCTCTGAACGGTTAGAGGTTTATAATCATATGGGGACTATCTGAGAGACTCATTGGCTTACCTGACCCTGGTCCGCCTTTGAGTGTCTCTGAGACTCCTTATATACTACCATATAACTATTGGATTAAAATTTTAATAAATAGATTTCTCTATGCGTTAGTTGTATTATTCCAAATGAGGTGTGCACAACTACTCTATACTCTTGTCACAACCAGACAGTTGAGAAGCTCTGACAGGAGCTTTCCAGATCCTCCTCCGTGAGTTTCTTTGTTTTGGTTAAATTCCTCATCTCGTTAGTCTATCTCAGCTGTCATGCAGTTGGACTGATTGCTTCCCTTTAAGTTCCTCCCCATGATGCATTAGGTTGCGGCTTATACAACTTCCTGGAGTGTGTGTGCTTGCTGTTTCTATTTCCCAGTCCTCTGCAAGATAAGTGCTGTTCCTTTATTTGTGATTTTCTGTCTGCTGGATTTTCAGGTGACCCTGACTCCCTCCGTGTCTAGTGTAGGGAGCCGGTAGTCATGTCCCCTCACTATTGTAGGGTCTTCAGGTATTAGATAGCTGAGGTATGTGGATATGCGCCCATCCACCTTTGGGGTGTTTGCATAGGCTGAGCAATTAGGGAGAGTGGCAGGTCTCATGTAGGGGTCTCCCTTTTGTTCCTTAGTTGTGGATCCAGTGAGTCATTATTGTATTGCATTGTCTTGTTTCCTGTTCACCATCCGTGACATTATAAGCCGCCTAAACCGTCTCAAGCATGATCCGGTTTCACTTTTGGCTGAGCGCTTCCAGGGTCTTTCATTGGAGGTAGCTGATCTCCGTAAGACTTTTTCTCAGTTTCAAGTGACCGGTTCAGCTTGCGTTCATAGAGTTTGTTCTGAGCCTAAGATCTCGCTCCCGGATACGTTCTCCGGGGGTAGTGAGTATTTTGTGCGTTTTAGAGAGGCTTGCAAACTCCATTTTCGCCTTCTTCCCCATTCCTCTGGTGATGAAGAACGGAGGGTGGGGATCATTATATCACTGCTCAGGGGTAACGCTCAATCCTGGGCCTTTTCGCTGCCGGAGGGGGCACGGCCCCTCCGTTCAGTGGATGAATTATTTTTAGCCCTGGGTCAGATATATGATGATCCGGATCGTATTGCTCTGGCTGAGTCTAGACTACGTCTGTTATGCCAGGGTAAACAATCCGCAGAGATATACTGCTCAGAATTTCGGAGATGGGCAGCTGATACTGGTTGAAATGATGCTGCACTCCGAAGTCAATTTTGCCATGGTCTTTCAGAGGGATTGAAAGATGCATTTGCCTTTCATGAGAGACCTACCTCCTTGGATTCTGCTATGTCTCAGGCCGTTCGTATTGACAGGCGTCTTAGAGAGAGAGGAGAGATCTCTCCTTCCTGTCATACTCAGTCCCGGGACAGTGCAGCGGTCTCTTTCTGTGCGCAGGGGTCTCAGTCGCTGTCAGACCCTTCTGAGCAGGAGCCCATGCAGCTGGGGTTGATTGCCTCTGACAATAGAAGATTCAGCCCGCATGGGAGGGTTTGTTTTTGTTGTGGAGGTATAAATCATTTGGCAAATGTTTGTCCCTCTAGGAGATTCAGGCAGTCTTCTGGGAGTAATAAAGAAACAAAAAGGAAAAAATCTTTTAAAAATGTTCCGTCTGTTACTATTGGCAGGGTTGAGGCGGAAATTGAAGGTTTTCCGTTTGCTTGTAGTTCCCGTTTTGTCCTGCCTGCTAGGGTGGCGCTAGAGAGCAAGAGCATTTTTTGTGAGATTTTTGTGGATAGTGGAGCAGCTGTCAATCTCATTGATAATCAATTTGCAATAACTCATGGTTTCCAGGTATGCACTTTGGGAAAGGATATTCCTGTTTTTGCTATTGATTCCGCTCCACTTTCTCAGAAATCATTAAAGGGCATAGTTCACAATATCCGTTTAATTGTGAGTGATGCTCATGTTGAGGATGTGTCATGTTTCGTCCTTAGCGGTTTGCCTACTCCTCTAGTGTTGGGGCTACCCTGGCTCACTAAACATAACCCCACCATTGATTGGCAAGCGAGGCAAATAAATGGTTGGAGTGACTTTTGCAGAGAGAATTGCCTCATGACATCTGTTTCTGAGGTTTCTACTAAGACTGTACTACCTTTCCTCTCTGAATTTTCGGATGTCTTCTCTGAGAGTGGAGTTCAGGATTTGCCTCCGCACAGGGAGTACGATTGCCCTATTAATCTCATCCCAGGCGCCAAGCTGCCTAAATCTCGTTTATACAATCTTTCCCAACCTGAGAGGGTCGCTATGCGTGCTTATATCTCTGAGAGTCTGAGAAAAGGACACATACGACCCTCGAAGTCACCTGTTGCCGCTGGGTTTTTCTTTGTTAAGAAAAAAGATGGTTCTTTAAGACCTTGTCTGGATTTCAGGGAGCTGAACAGTATCACTATTCGTGACCCTTATCCGCTTCCTCTGATCCCGGACCTGTTTAACCAGGTTGTTGGGGCTAAAGTCTTTTCCAAATTAGACCTAAGAGGGGCATACAACCTGGTCAGGGTCAGAGAAGGAGACGAATGGAAGACGGCTTTCAATACCCCTGAGGGCCATTTTGAGAATTTGGTTATGCCTTTTGGTTTGATGAATGCCCTAGCCGTTTTTCAGCATTTCGTCAACAGTATTTTTTATCATTTAATGGGAAAATTTGTATTAGTGTATTTGGATGACATTTTGATTTTTTCTCCTGATTTCAAGACTCATAAGGAACATTTACGTCAGGTCTTACTCATCCTGCGGGAGAATAAATTATACGCGAAACTGGAAAAATGTGTGTTTGCGGTTACAGAAATTCAATTTCTGGGGTTTCTTCTCTCCGCTTCTGGTTTTCGCATGGACCCCGAGAAGGTCCGCGCTGTGCTTGAGTGGGAGCTTCCTGAGAATCAGAAGGCGCTGATGCGTTTTTTGGGCTTTGCCAATTATTACAGGAAATTTATTTTGAATTATTCCTCTGTTGTTAAACCACTCACTGATATGACCAGAAAGGGGGTAGATTTTTCTTCCTGGTCGGTAGAGGCGCGTAAGGCCTTTTCTAATATCAAGGAGAGTTTTGCTTCCGCTCCCATCCTGGTACAACCTGATATTTCGTTACCCTTCATAGTTGAGGTTGATGCTTCTGAGGTAGGGGTGGGTGCGGTCTTGTCTCAGGGTTCCTCTCCTGCCAAATGGCAACCATGTGCCTTTTTCTCGAAGAAACTCTCCTCCGCAGAGAGAAATTATGATGTGGGAGATAGGGAATTGTTGGCCATCAAGTTGGCTTTTGAGGAATGGCGCCATTGGCTAGAGGGAGCCAGACACCCTATTACCGTGTTTACTGACCATAAAAATCTGGCCTACTTGGAGTCAGCCAAGCGTCTGAACCCGAGACAGGCCAGATGGTCTTTGTTCTTTTCAAGGTTTAATTTTGTTGTCACGTTCCGCCCTGGGGTTAAGAATGTGAAGGCAGATGCCCTGTCACGTTGTTTTCCGGGAGGTGGGAATTTTGAAGACCCTGGTCTCATTTTGGCTGAAGGTGTGGTGGTCTCTGCTCTTTTTCCTGAATTGGAGGCAGAGGTGCAGGCAGCCCAGTCAGAGGCTCCCGATCTTTGTCCTCCTGGGAGGTTGTTTGTGCCTCTCGCTTTGAGACACAAGATTTTTAAGGAACACCACGATACGGTCCTTGCTGGGCACCCGGGGGCAAGAGCCACACTGGATCTCATCGCTCAGAGATTCTGGTGGCCTGCGCTTCGTAAGTCGGTTGAGGGTTTTGTGGCAGCTTGCGAGACTTACGCTCGTGCCAAAGTCCCTCATTCACGGCCATCAGGTCCTCTCCTTCCCTTACCCATTCCTTCCCGTCCTTGGACACATCTGTCCATGGACTTCATAACGGACTTGCCTCGTTCCTCGGGGAAGACTGTGATTCTGGTGGTGGTGGACCGTTTTAGCAAAATGGTGCATTTCATCTCTTTTCCTGGTTTGCCCAATGCTAAGACGCTGGCGCAGGCATTTATTGACCACATTGTCAAATTGCATGGTATTCCTTCAGACATAGTCTCTGATAGGGGCAAGCAGTTTGTTTCCAGATTCTGGAAGGCTTTCTGTTCTCGCTTGGGGGTTCGGTTGTCATTCTCTTCTGCTTTCCACCCACAGTCGAATGGCCAGACAGAGCGCGTCAATCAGAATCTGGAGACATATCTGCGCTGTTTTGTGGCGGAGAATCAGGAGGATTGGTGTTCTTTTTTGTCCCTTGCTGAGTTTGCTTTAAATAACCGTCGTCAGGAGTCCTCTGATAAGTCACCATTTTTTGGTGCATATGGGTTTCATCCGCAGTTTGGGACTTTCTCGGGAGAGGGGTCTTCTGGTTTACCTGATGAGGACAGATTCTCCTCGTCTTTGTCATCTATTTGGCAAAAGATTCAGGATAATCTAAAGAGCATGAGTGAGAGATATAAGCGTGTGGCAGATAAGAGACGTGTGCCTGGTCCGGACCTGAATGTTGGTGATCTGGTGTGGTTGTCTACCAAGAATATCAAATTGAAGGTTCCCTCCTGGAAGTTGGGTCCTAGGTTTATTGGGCCTTACAAGATCCTGTCTGTCATCAATCCTGTTGCCTACCGTCTTGATCTTCCTCAGACTTGGAAGATCCATAATGTTTTTCATAAGTCCTTATTGAAACCTTATGTTCAACCTATTGTACCCTCGCCTTTGCCTCCTCCTCCGATTATGGTTGATGGAAATCTTGAATTTCAGGTCTCTAGGATTGTGGATTCTCGTCTTGTCCGCGGTTCCCTCCAGTACCTCGTTCATTGGGAGGGTTATGGTCCTGAGGAGAGGATGTGGGTCCCAGTGACGGACATTAAGGCCACTCGTCTCATCAGGGCTTTCCACAGGTCCCATCCTGAGAAGGTGGGCCCTGAGTGTCCGGAGTCCACTCGTAGAGGGAGGGGTACTGTCACAACCAGACAGTTGAGAAGCTCTGACAGGAGCTTTCCAGATCCTCCTCCTTGAGTTTCTTTGTTTTGGTTAAATTCCTCATCTCGTTAGTCTATCTCAGCTGTCATGCAGTTGGACTGATTGCTTCCCTTTAAGTTCCTCCCCATGATGCATTAGGTTGCGGCTTATACAGCTTCCTGGAGTGTGTGTGCTTGCTGTTTCTATTTCCCAGTCCTCTGCAAGATAAGTGCTGTTCCTTTATTTGTGATTTTCTGTCTGCTGGATTTTCAGGTGACCCTGACTCCCTCCGTGTCTAGTGTAGGGAGCCGGTGGTCGTGTTCCCTCACTATTGTAGGGTCTTCAGGTATTAGATAGCCGAGGTACGTGGATATGCGCCCATCCACCTTTGGGGTGTTCGCATAGGCTGAGCAATTAGGGAGAGTGGCAGGTCTCATGTAGGGGTCTCCCTTTTGTTCCTTAGTTGTGGATCCAGTGAGTCATTATTGTATTGCATTGTCTTGTTTCCTGTACACCATCCGTGACAACTCTACATTGATCCTTTTGTATAGACGGGGTGTGTCTATATCAGTTGGGGCACCCACTCCATATGCAATAGTAGGGTGAGCCACTACAAACCAAAACCAACATATTCAAGTGATTGTTAGTTACCTTTATTATTCTTTATGTGATTTGTCTGTTTTATATATTTAATCACACTTAGTAAATATTTTTAGCACTTAGTTTGTGTGAGCCTATTTATTCCAAAATCTTCAAATTCACATTAAAACAATATAGTATATACACATGTTATGATTGTCAATAATTACCTGTACTGTTAGCAAAAATGAAGTACAGTTTTCATATGCAATGAAGAGTTTTTTTCCGCTAGAGGTTGGATTGTGGAGAATAATTCGTTTCTGCTCCATGAAGACATCCAGCTCCATTTTGTAATCAAGAAATGATTTGTTTAGTTCTGGAAGTAGAATCATAGGTGTGTATTTACCAGGTCATACTGCAAACTCAGTTTCTTTACATATTGACATTATGGGGGTCATTTATTATACTGAAATACATCTAAATTAGCCGTATTTCAGGTGTAGATGGCGGCACAATGGTTAGTTGCTCGGAGGCTGTCTTACATTTAGAACTGGCGCTGGATGCGCCGAAGTTATGGAGAGGCCAGCGCCTCTTCATAACTTTGGGGGATCCACCACCAGCTATAGGGCTTTATTAAGACCGGCGTCTAAAACACCGGTCTTAATAAATGTGCCCCTATAAATTATATTAATACAGCAATGTACCGTACCATTAAAGGGGTTGTGTCACTTCAGCAAATAGCATTTATTATGTAGAAGAAGTTAGTACAAGGCACTTACTAATCAGTTGTTATTATCCATATTGCCTCCTTTGCTGGCTGGATTTATTTTTCCATCACATTATACACTTCTCGTTTCCATGGTTACGACCACCCTGCAATCCAGCAGTGGTGGTCGTGCTTGCACACTATAGGAAAAAGTGCCAGCCTCTCTGGTGGCCGGGACCGTGGGAGCGCACATAGACCAGCGTTTTTTCCTACTGAAAAATGAATCCAGCCAACAAAGGAAGCAATATGGATAATAACTAGGGATGAGCGAACTACTGTATAGTTCGGGTTCGTACCGAATTTTGGGGTGTCCGTGACACGGACTCGAACCCGAACATTTTTCGTTTAAGTCCGTGTTCGGGTTCGGTGTTCGGCGCTTTCTTGGCGCTTTTTGAAAGGCTGCAAAGCAGCCAATCAACAAGCGTCATACTACTTGCCCCACAAGGCCATCACAGCCATGCCTACTATTGGCATGGCTGTGATTGGCCAGTGCAGCATGTGACCCAGCCTCTATATAAGCTTGGGTCACGTAGCGCTGCACGTCACTCTGCTGATACAAGTGTAGGGAGAGGTTGCAGCTGCGACGTTAGGGCGAGATTAGGCAGATTAACTCCTCCAAAAGACTTCATTCAGTGATCGATCTACAGCTGTGGATCATTGAACTGCTGCTATTCAATTGCTCACTGTTTTTAGGCTGCCCAGAGCGTTTTTCAGTCACTTTTTTCTGGGGTGATCGGCGGCCATTTTGTGGCTTGTGGTGCGCCAGCACAAGCTGCCACTAAGTACATTTAACCATCAATAGTGTGGTTATTTTTTGCTATATCCTACATCAGGGTCAAGCTGTCATCAAGTGCATTTAACCATCAATAGTGTGGTTATTTTTTGGCCATATACTACATCAGGGGCAGGTTGAGCCTGTCACCAAGTGCATTTAACCATCAATAGTGTGGTTATTTTTTGGCTATATCCAATATAAGGGTCAAGCTGTCATCAAGTGCATTTAACCATCAATAGTTCGGTTATTTTTTGGCCATATACTACATCAGGGGCAAGTTGAGCCTGTCACCAAGTGCATTTAATCATCAATAGTGTGGTTATTTTTTGGCTATATCCTACATCAGGGTCAAGCTGTCATCAAGTGCATTTAACCATCAATAGTGTGGTTATTTTTTGGCCATATACTACATCAGGGGCAAGCTGTCATCAAGTGCATTTAACCATCAATAGTGTGGTTATTTTTTGGCCATATACTACATCAGGGGCAAGTTGAGCCTGTCACCCAGCGCCTAAAAAATAGGCCTCACATTTATATTCATCCAAATCTGTCATTACTGCTTTAGCTGGTCAAGTTATTTAGTGTCCGTCAAAGCACAGTTTTTGTTCTGGGTTGAAATACAATTCCCAATTTTGCAATTCTCTAAATTTGTGGTTTCTGCTGTATCAGGCCTACTTTAAATCTATCCCTAAAAGGGTATATTAGATTCAAGGTGCTGATAGGGTAATTCTCAAGAACTTCACACACACGCTACAGTGCAGATCCAAGTCTAATTCTGTGATTAAACGTATACCTGTCACCCAGCGCCTAAATAATAGGCCTCAAATTTATATTCAGCTAAATCTGTCATTACTGGTGTGCCTGTATTAGTGTAATACGGTACCTAAATAGATAGCCAGATAGTGTTAGGTGTCTGTAAAAAAAGGCCTGAATTTGAATTCAATACATTGGCCCGAATAATATTTTTCTTATTGTGGTGAACAGTAACAATGAGGAAAACATCTAGTAAGGGACGCGGACATGGTCGTGGTGGTGTTAGTGGACCCTCTGGTGCTGGGAGAGGACGTGGCCGTTCTGCCACAGCCACACGTCCTAGTGTACCAACTACCTCAGGTCCCAGTAGCCGCCAGAATTTACAGGGATATTTGGTGGGGCCCAATGCCGTTCTAAGGATGGTAAGGCCTGAGCAGGTACAGGCATTAGTCAATTGGGTGGCCGACAGTGCATCCAGCACGTTCACATTATCTCCCACCCAGTCTTCTGCAGAAAGCGCACAGATGGAGCATGAAAACCAAGCCCATCAGTCTGTCACATCACCCCCATGCATATCAGGGAAACTGTCTGAGCCTCAAGTTATGCAGCAGTCTTTCCCCTATGCTGTTTGAAGACTCTGCTGGCAGGGTTTCCCAAGGGCATCCACCTAGCCCTTCCCCAGGGGTGGAAGAGATAGAATGCACTAACGCACAACCACTTATGTTTCCTGATGATGAGGACATGGGAATACCACCTCAGCACGTCTCTGATGATGACGAAACACAGGTGCCAACTGCTGCGTCTTTCTGCAGTGTGCAGACTGAACAGGAGGTCAGGGATCAAGACTGGGTGGAAGACGATTCAGGGGACGATGAGGTCCTAGACCCCACATGGAATGAAGGTCGTGCCACTGACTTTCACAGTTCAGAGGAAGAGGCAGTGGTGAGACCGAGCCAACAGCGTAGCAAAAGACAAAGAGGGAGCAGTGGGCAAAATCAGAACACCCGCCGCCAAGAGACTCCGCCTGCTACTGACCGCCGCCATCTGGGACCGAGCACCCCAAAGGCAGCTTCAAGGAGTTCCCTGGCATGGCACTTCTTCAAACAATGTGCTGACGACAAGACCCGAGTGGTTTGCACGCTGTGCCATCAGAGCCTGAAGCGAGGCATTAACGTTCTGAACCTTAGCACAACCTGCATGACCAGGCACCTGCATGCAAAGCATGAACTGCAGTGGAGTAAACACCTTAAAAACAAGGAAGTCACTCAGGCTCCCCCTGCTACCTCTTCTGCTGCTGACGCCTCGGCCTCTTCTGCTGCTGCCACCGCCTCAGCCTCTTCCTCCGCCTCTGGAGGAACGTTGGCACCTGCCGCCCAGCAAACATGGGATGTACCACCAACACCACCACCTGCGTCACCAAGCATCTCAACCATGTCACACGGCAGCGTTCAGCTCTCCATCTCACAAACATTTGAGAGAAAGCGTAAATTCCCACCTAGCCACCCTCGATCCCTGGCCCTGAATGCCAGCATTTCTAAACTACTGGCCTATGAAATGCTGTCATTTAGGCTGGTGGACAAAGACAGCTTCAAACAGCTCATGTCGCTTGCTGTCCCACAGTATGTTGTTCCCAGCCGGCACTACTTCTCCAAGAGAGCCATGCCTTCCCTGCACAACCAAGTATCCGATAAAATCAAGTGTGCACTGCGCAACGCCATCTGTGGCAAGGTCCACCTAACCACAGATACGTGGACCAGTAAGCACGGCCAGGGACGCTATATCTCCCTAACTGCACACTGGGTAAATGTAGTGGCGGCTGGGCCCCAGTCGGAGAGCTGTTTGGCGCACGTCCTTCCGCCGCCAAGGATCGCAGGGCAACATTCTTTGCCTCCTGTCTCCTCCTCCTCCTACTCAGCTTCCTCCTCCTCTTCTTCCACCTGCTCATCCAGTCAGCCACACACCTTCACCACCAACTTCAGCACAGCCTGGGGTAAACGTCAGCAGGCCGTTCTGAAACTCATATGTTTGGGGGACAGGCCCCACACCGCACAGGAGTTGTGGGGGGGTATAGAACAACAGACCGACAAGTGGTTGCTGCCGGTGAGCCTCAAGCCCGGCCTGGTGGTGTGCGATAATGGGCGAAATCTCGTTGCAGCTCTGGGACTAGCTGGTTTGACGCACATCCCTTGCCTGGCGCATGTGCTGAATTTGGTGGTGCAGAAGTTTATTCACAACTACCCCGACATGGCAGGCCGTCTGTTCGTGCTTCCGGCGTTCACATCCTGCCGCTGCTCGCCTGTCTGCGCTACAGCGTAACTTCGGCCTTCCCGCTCACCGCCTCATATGCGACGTGCCCACCAGGTGGAACTCCACCTTGCACATGCTGGACAGACTGTGCAAGCAGCAGCAGGCCATAGTGGAGTTTCAGCTGCAGCACGCACGGGTCAGTCGCACTGCGGAACAGCACCACTTCACCACCAGTGACTGGGCCTCCATGCGAGACCTGTGTGCCCTGTTGTGCTGTTTCGAGTACTCCACCAACATGGCCAGTGGCGATGACGCCGTTATCAGCGTTACAATACCACTTCTATGTCTCCTTGAGAAAATACTTAGGGCGATGATGGAAGAGGAGGTGGCCCAGGAGGAGAAGGAGGAAGAGGGGTCATTTTTAGCACTTTCAGGCCAGTCTCTTCGAAGTGACTCAGAGGGAGGTTTTTTGCAACAGCAGAGGCCAGGTACAAATGTGGCCAGACAAGGCCCACTACTGGAGGACGAGGAGGACGAGGATGAGGTGGAGGAGGATGAGGATGAAGCATGTTCACAGCGGGCTGGCACCCAACGCAGCTCGAGCCCATCACTGGTGCGTGGCTGGGGGGAAACGCAGGACGATGACGATACGCCTCCGACAGAGGACAGCTTGTCCTTACCTCTGGGCAGCCTGGCACACATGAGCGACTACATGCTGCAGTGCCTGCGCAACGACAGCAGAGTTGCCCACATTTTAACGTGTGCGGACTACTGGGTTGCCACCCTGCTGGATCCACGGTACAAAGACAATGTGCCCACCTTACTTCATGCACTGGAGCGTGATAGTAAGATGTGCGAGTACAAGCGCACGTTGGTAGACGCGCTACTGAGAGCATTCCCAAATGTCACAGGGGAACAAGTGGAAGCCCAAGGCGAAGGCAGAGGAGGAGCAAGAGGTCGCCAACGCAGCTGTGTCACGGCCAGCTCCTCTGAGGGCAGGGTTAGCATGGCAGAGATGTGGAAAAGTTTTGTCACCACGCCACAGCTAACTGCACCACCACCTGATACGGAACGTGTTAGCAGGAGGCAACATTTCAATAACATGGTGGAACAGTACCTGTGCACACCCCTCCACGTACTGACTGATGGTTTGGCCCCATTCAACTTCTGGGTCTCCAAATTGTCCACGTGGCCAGAGCTAGCCTTTTATGCCTTTGAGGTGCTGGCCTGCCCGGCGGCCAGCGTTTTGTCTGAACGTGTATTCAGCACGGCAGGGGGTGTCATTACAGACAAACGCAGCCGCCTGTCTACAGCCAATGTGGACAAGCTGACGTTCATAAAAATGATCCCGAACCCAAACATTTCCGGGAAGTTCGGCCGAACTTCTCGAACCCGAACATCCAGGTGTTCGCTCAACTCTAATAATAACAATACATTAGTAAGGGCCTATTAATTTCCTCTACATAATAAACGCTATTTGCTGAAGTGACACAACTCTTTTAAGGGAAGGCTAATAATGTTGGTAGATTGTGCAGTAGCTGTGTCAGTCACATACTTACCAACATTTTTGTTAGTAAATTCAGGGCATTTACTGTCTCCTGATAGATAGATAGATAGATAGATAGATAGATAGATAGATAGATAGATAGATAGATAGATAGATAGATAGATAAATAGATAGATAGTCCAATAGACCACGGGTGCAAGATCCTCCAAACCGCAGGCTCAGCAGTTAATGAAGATAATATGTATCCAAAAAATGAGGCAGCACTCCAATAGATAAAGTGAAAAAGGTGGACCCTTTATTGACCCCTCTGCAACGTTTTAACCGCTAAATGCAGTCTTTTTCAAGCAGGATAAAGACTGCATTGAGCGGTTGAAACATTGCAGAGGGGTCAATAAAGGATCCACCTTTTTCGCTTTATCTATTGGAGTGCTGCCTCATTTTTTGTATATATATACACTGCTCAAAAAAATAAAGGGAACACTTAAACAACACAATGTAACTCCAAGTCAATCACACTTCTGTAAAATCAAACTGTCCACTTAGGAAGCAACACTGAGTGACAATCAATTTCACATGCTGTTGTGCAAATGGGATAGACAACAGGTGGAAATTATAGGCAATTAGCAAGACACCCCCAATAAAGGAGTGGTTCTGCAGGTGGTGACCACAGACCACTTCTCAGTTTCTATGCTTCCTAGCTGATGTTTTGGTCACTTTTGAATTCTGGCGGTGCTTTCACTCTAGTGGTAGCATGAGACGGAGTCTACAACCCACACAAGTGGTTTAGGTAGTGCAGTTTATCCAGGATGGCACATCAATGCGAGCTGTGGCAAGAAGGTTTGCTGTGTCTGTCAGCGTAGTGTCCAGAGCATGGAGGCGCTACCAGGAGACAGGCCAGTACATCAGGAGATGTGGAGGAGGCCGTAGGAGGGCAACAACCCAGCAGCAGGACCGCTACCTCTGCCTTTGTGCAAGGAGGAACAGGAGGAGCACTGCCAGAGCCCTGCAAAATGACCTCCAGCAGGCCACAAATGTGCATGTGTCTGCTCAAACGGTCAGAAACAGACTCCATAAGGGGGATATGAGGGCCCGACGTCCACAGGTGGGGGTTGTGCTTACAGCCCAACACCGTGCAGGATGTTTGGCATTTGCCAGAGAACACCAAGATTGGCAAATTCGCCACTGGTGCCCTGTGCTCTTCACAGATGAAAGCAGGTTCACACTGAGCACATGTGACAGACGTGACAGAGTTTGGAGACGCCGTGGAGAACATTCTGCTGCCTCCAACATCCTCAAGCATGACCGGTTTGGCATTGGGTCATTAATGGTGTGGGGTGGCATTTCTTTGGAGGGCCGCACAGCCCTCCATGTGCTCGCCAGAGGTAGCCTGACTGCCATTAGGTACCGAGATGAGATCCTCAGACCCCTTGTGAGACCATATGCTGGTGCGGTTGGCCCTGGGTTCCTCCTAATGGAAGACAATGCTAGACCTCATGTGGCTGGAGTGTGTCAGCAGTTCCTGCAAGACGAAGGCATTGATGCTATGGACTGGTCCGCCCGTTCCCCAGACCTGAATCCAATTGAGCACATCTGGGACAGCATGTCTCGCTCTATCCACCAACGTCACGTTGCACCACAGACTGTCCAGGAGTTGGCAGATGCTTTAGTCCAGGTCTGGGTGGAGATCCCTCAGGAGACCGTCCGCCACCTCATCAGGAGCATGCACAGGCGTTGTAGGGAGGTCATACAGGCACGTGGAGGCCACACACACTACTGAGCCTCATTTTGACTTGTTTTAAGGACATTACATCAAAGTTGGATCAGCCTGTAGTGTGTTTTTCCACTTTAATTTTGAGTGTGACTCCAAATCCAGACCTCCATGGGTTGAAAAATTTGATTTCCATTTTTTTATTTTTGTGTGATTTTGTTGTCAGCACATTCAACTATGTAAAGAACAAAGTATTTCAGAACAATATTTAATTAACTCAGATCTAGGATGTGTTATTTTTGTGTTACCTTTATTTTTTTGAGCAGTGTATATATATATATATATATATATATATATATATAAAAGAAGAAATAAAATGGCAGTACTCTTACAAAATATTAGTGAAAAGAAAAACACTTTATTCACCCATGTGGTCTCTATGAATGAGCTGAATATTTGTTTTCACAACTTTTTTATGAGAGTGCTGCAATTTTTTTTTATATATATATATATATATATATATATATATATAATTTTTATAATAAAATATAATTTACACTATTCAGTTTATGCATATGTAAATATTTCCTTCAGCAGGTACTCATGTGCCAGGGCCACCTATAGACACATGCCTACAATGTATTTATCAGATGAAATGTTTGCTCACCTGTCTGGTTGAAAGGTGTCACGATAAAGCACAGATTTGCCGTTACATTTTTGATGACTTGAGTCACAGGGATTTTATTAGGCTCAAAGTTCAGAATAGCCCTTATTTTAACCACTGGACAAGACCTATAGAGAAACAGATGAAGTTTTGAGTGTCAGGCAGATGACTTGCGCTATACTTTTGCACTGTTTTTAAACCTTTTTGGATTCCCTGTATGTCAGTGGCTGGATCTATATGTAAAACCATGTGCATGTACTGGTGTCAATGGGAAACTTTTTTTTATGTAAGCAGGCATTGGGGGTGCATACATTTGTCACTTTTACACACATACACTGCATTCAAAAAGTCTTCAGACCCTTTCACTTTTTCACATTATGTTGTGCTACAATAAAAAATAAGTTTTGCCCCATCATTCTGCACTCAATACTCCATAATGAGAAAATGGAAAAAAAAGGTTTTAGCTAAATTTTGATAATTTATTGAAAAGGATAAAATAAAATTTCACATGAACAGATGTATTCAGACCCTTTGCTATGACACTTGAAATTTAGCTCTGGGGGCCTCACATTTCTCTTGATCATCTTTGAGATGTTTCTACACCATGACTGGAGTCCACCTGTGGTAATTTCAGTTGATAAGACATAATTTGGAAAGACACAACCCTGTTCATATAAGGTCTCACAGCTGACAATGCAGAGCAAAAACAAAGCCATGAGAAGAACTGAACTGCCCGTAGAGCTTAGAGATAGGATTCTGTGGAGGCACAGGACTGGAGAAGGGTACAAAAACATTTCTGCTGTACTGTAAGTTTACAAGAGCACAGTAACCTCCATAATTCTTAACCACTTGCCGCCACGCTAACGCCGAAAGGCGTCATTGCGGCGGCTCCCCCAGGCTACGCTAACGCCGATTGGCGTCATCTCGCGTGAGCCGAGATTTCCTGTGAACGCGCGCACACAGGCGCGCCCGCTCACAGGAACGGAAGGTAAGAGAGTTGATCTCCAGCCTGCCAGCGGCGATCGTTCGCTGGCAGGCTGGAGATGTGTTTTTTTTAACCCCTAGCTGTTTTGATAACAGCGTCTAATATACCTGCTACCTGGTCCTCTGCTGGTCCCCTTTGTTTGGATCGACCACCAGAAGACACAGGTAGCTCAGTAAAGTAGCACCAAGCACCACTACACTACACTACACCCCCCCCGTCACTTATTAACCCCTTATTAGCCCCTGATCACCCCTGATCACCCCATATAGACTCCCTGATCACCCCCCTGTCATTGATTACCCCCCTGTCATTGATCACACCCCTGTAAAGCTCCATTCAGATGTCCGCATGATTTTTACGGATCCACTGATAGATGGATCGGATCCGCAAAACGCATACGGACGTCTGAATGGAGCCTTACAGGGGCGTGATCAATGACTGTGGTGATCACCCCATATAGACTCCCTGATCACCCCCCTGTCATTGATTACCCCCCTGTCATTGATCAACCCCCTGTAAAGCTCCATTCAGATGTCCGCATGATTTTTACGGATCCACTGATAGATGGATCGGATCCGCAAAACGCATACGGACGTCTGAATGGAGCCTTACAGGGGCGTGATCAATGACTGTGGTGATCACCCCATATAGACTCCCTGATCACCCCCCTGTCATTGATTACCCCCTGTCATTGATCAACCCCCTGTAAAGCTCCATTCAGACGTCCGCATGATTTTTACGGATCCACTGATAGATGGATCGGATCCGCAAAACGCATACGGACGTCTGAATGGAGCCTTACAGGGGCGTGATCAATGACTGTGGTGATCACCCCATATAGACTCCCTGATCACCCCCCTGTCATTGATTACCCCCCTGTCATTGATCACCCCCCTGTAAAGCTCCATTCAGATGTCCGCATGATTTTTACGGATCCACTGATAGATGGATCGGATCCGCAAAACACATACAGGCGTCTCCCTGGAGCCTTCCAGGGGGGGTGATCACCCCATATAGACTCCCTGATCACCCCCCCTGTCATTGATCACCCCCCCTGTCATTGATCACCCCCCCGTCAGGCTGCATTCAGATGTCCGTATGATTTTTACGGATCCACGGATACATGGATCGGATCCGCAAAACACATACGGACATCTGAATGGAGCCTTACAGGGGGGTTATCAATGACAGGGGGGTGATCACCCCATATAGACTCTCTGATCACCCCCCTGTCATTGATCACCCCCCTGTCATTGATCACCCCCCTGTAAGGCTCCATTCAGACATTTTTTTGGCCCAAGTTAGCGGAAATTATTATTTTTTCTTTCTTACAAAGTCTCATATTCCACTAACTTGTGTCAAAAAATAAAATCCCACATGAACTCACCATACCCCTCACGGAATCCAAATGCGTAAAAATTTTTAGACATTTATATTCCAGACTTCTTCTCACGCTTTAGGGCCCCTAGAATGCCAGGGCAGTATAAATACCCCACATGTGACCCCATTTCGGAAAGAAGACACCCCAAGGTATTCCGTGAGGGGCATATTGAGTCCATGAAAGATTGAAATTTTTGTCCCAAGTTAGCGGAAAGGGAGACTTTGTGAGAAAAAAATAAAAAATATCCATTTCCGCCAAAACTTGTGCCAAAAAAAAAAAATTTCTATGAACTCGCCATGCCTCTCATTGAATACCTTGGGGTGTCTTCTTTCCAAAATGGGGTCACATGTGGGGTATTTATACTGCCCTGGCATTCTAGGGGCCCCAAAGCGTGAGAAGAAGTCTGGTATCCAAATGTCTAAAAATGCCCTCCTAAAAGGATTTTGGGCACCTTTGCGCATCTAGGCTGCAAAAAAGTGTCACACATCTGGTATTGCTGTACTCAGGAGAAGTTGGGGAATGTGTTTTGGGGTGTCATTTTACATATACCCATGCTGGGTGAGAGAAATATCTTGGTCAAATGCCAACTTTGTATAAAAAAAATGGGAAAAGTTGTCTTTTGCCAAGATATTTCTCTCACCCAGCATGGGTATATGTAAAATGACACCCCAAAACACATTGCCCAACTTCTCCTGAATACGGCGATACCACATGTGTGACACTTTTTTGCAGCCTAGGTGGGCAAAGGGGCCCACATTCCAAAAAGCACCTTTAGGATTTCACAGGTCATTTACCTACTTACCACACATTAGGGCCCCTGGAAAATGCCAGGGCAGTATAACTACCCCACAAGTGACCCCATTTTGGAAAGAAGACACCCCAAGGTATTCCGTGAGGGGCATGGCGAGTTCCTAGAATTTTTTATTTTTTGTCACAAGTTAGTGGAAAATGATGATTTTTTTTCTTTTATTTTTTTTCTTACAAAGACTCATATTCCACTAACTTGTGACAAAAAATAAAAACTTCCATGAACTCACTATGCCCATCAGCGAATACCTTGGGGTGTCTTCTTTCCAAAATGGCGTCACTTGTGGGGTAGTTATACTGCCCTGGCATTCTAGGCGCCCAAATGTGTGGTAAGGAGTTTGAAATCAAATTCTGTAAAAAATGACCAGTGAAATCCGAAAGGTGCTCTTTGGAATATGGGCCCCTTTGCCCACCTAGGCTGCAAAAAAGTGTCACATATCTGGTATCTCCGTATTCAGGAGAAGTTGGGGAATGTGTTTTGGGGTGTCATTTTACATATACCCATGCTGGGTGAGAGAAATATCTTGGCAAAAGACAACTTTTACCATTTTTTTATACAAAGTTGTCTTTTGCCAAGATATTTCTCTCACCCAGCATGGGTATATGTAAAATTACACCCCAAAACACATTCCCCAACTTCTCCTGAATACGGAGATACCACATGTGTGACACTTTTTTGCAGCCTAGGTGGGCAAAGGGGCCCACATTCCAAAAAGCACCTTTCGGATTTCACCAGCCATTTTTTACAGAATTTGATTTCAAACTCCTTACCACACATTTGGGCCCCTAGAATACCAGGGCAGTATAACTACCCCACAAGTGACCCCATTTTGGAAAGAAGACATCCCAAGGTATTCGCTGATGGGCATAGTGAGTTCATGGAAGTTTTTATTTTTTGTCACAAGTTAGTGGAATATGAGACTTTGTAAGAAAAAAAAATAATTTAAAAAAATAATCATTTTCCGCTAACTTGTGACAAAAAATAAAAACTTCTATGAACTCACTATGCCCATCAGCGAATACCTTAGGGTGTCTACTTTCCGAAATGGGGTCATTTGTGGGGTGTTTGTACTGTCTGGCCATTGTAGAACCTCAGGAAACATGACAGGTGCTCAGAAAGTCAGAGCTCCTTCAAAAAGCGGAAATTCACATTTTTGTACCATAGTTTGTAAACGCTATAACTTTTACCCAAACCATTTTTTTTTTTTACCCAAACATTTTTTTCTTATCAAAGACATGTAGAACAATAAATTTAGAGCAAAATTTATGTATGGATGTCGTTTTTTTTGCAAAATTTTACAACTGAAAGTGAAAAATGTCATTTGTTTGCAAACAAATCGTTAAATTTCGATTAATAACAAAAAAAGTAAAAATGTCAGCAGCAATGAAATACCACCAAATGAAAGCTCTATTAGTGAGAAGAAAAGGAGGTAAAATTCATTTGGGTGGTAAGTTGCATGACCGAGCAATAAACCGCTAAAGTTGTGGAGTGCCGATTTGTAAAAAAGGGCCTGGTCTTTAGGGGGGTATAAACCTGTGGTCCTTAAGTGGTTAAATGGAAGAAGCTTGGAACAACCAGGACTTGAGCTGGCCACCTCACCAAACTAAGTAATCGGGGGAGAAAGGCCTTGGTAAGAGAAATAACCAAGAACCCAATGGTCACTCTGGCTGAGCTCCATAGATTCTGTGTGCAGATGAAGAAACTTCCAGAAAGTCAACCATCATTGCAGCACTCCACCAATCTGGGCTTTATGGCAAAGTGGCCAGAGAGAAGCCTCTCCTCAGTAAAATACACATGAAAGCCTGTCTGGAGTTTGCAAAAAGCTCCTAAAGGACTCTCAGACTGTGAAAAACAAGATTCTCTGGTCTGATGAAACCAAGATTTAACTTTTTGGCCTCAATTCTAAGTGTCATGTCTGCAGGAAACCAGGCACTGCTTATCACCTGCCCAATACCATACCTACAATGAATCATAGTGGTGGCAGCATCATGCTGTAAGGGTGTTTTATAGTGTCAGGGAAAGGGAGACTGGTCAGGTTTGAGGGAAAGCTGAATGGAGTAAAGTACAGAAATATTCTTAATGAAAACCTGATCCAGAGTGCTCTGGACCTCAGACTGGGCAGAAGTTTCACCATCCAACAAGACAATGACCCTAAGCACACAGCAAATATAACAGGAGTGACTTAGTTACAACTCTGTGAATGTCCTTAAATGGCCCAGCCAGAGCCCTGACTTGAACCCAATCAAACATCTGTAGAGATCTGTAAATCACTGGGAGGATCTGCAAAGAAAAATGGCATAAAATCGCCAAGTCCTTGTAGCATCATATCCAAGAAGACTGGAGGCTGTAATCACTGCCAGGTGCTTCAACTAAGTGTATGAATATTTATATAAATGCAATATTTTAGCTTTTTCCTTTTCAAAAAATTATCAAAGATATTAAGCATTCTGAAAATAGTAGTGGGTTGTAGTGGCTCACTCCTTAGTAGTTACAGGGTGGTGCTCCCGCGAACTCCCGCGAAATTTGAACCAGCTTGTTAGAAGGAGCGATCAAATAAGCCGGCAGACATTTAAAGCTCCACTTAAGCAACAGGGAGACAGCAGACACCAGACGGTAAGCCAAATACCGATTTAAAGTTTACCTCGACTTTAAAAGGAAATACCATAAGAGACTTTTGTATTCCAACATTGTCAGGATTCCTGTGGACATTTTATGAATACATTACGTTCCCAGGGGAAATACACCTACAATATTTAAAGTGACACTCATTTTCCCAATCTGAGATAGATTCACAGAGGAATTACCTCCCCCTTCACAATAACAGCATATATAAGACCTGGACAATACTTGAAGTTTTTGGTGTGTGATTTATATCAGTGAATTTATCGACTATAGACTAGTATCGAATATTTTATTATCATATATTTTAGCATTCAATACAATATCGACTATACTATTATATCTACTATAGTTTATGTGATTGTAGTTTTTGTATGTCATTGCTATAATATACTGTTTTTATTATTTTTATTACTTGAATTTTATGGGGATTTAACAATGAATATTTTCTGCATATGTCAATTTGGTTGCCAAGTGTATGAGTGCTCGCCCATTTTTCCATTGTTACATTAAGCATTCTGTTTTTATTTTGTCATTATGGGGTAAGGAGTGCAGACTGATGGGAGAAAACCTTTAGCACAAGGCTACAATATAACTTGAAATTTAATTTGAAAATAGTGAAAGGGTATTTACGGTACATACTCAGATTGGGTCACTGTCACTTAGTAAGGGTCAGGGGTCAGTATTGGGCCTATTCTCTTCAATATATTTATCAATGATCTTGTAGAAGGCTTGCACAGTAAAATATCAATGTTTGCAAATGACACTAAATTGTGTAAAGTAATTTACACTGAAGAGGGCAGTATACTGCTACAGAGGGATCTGGATAGACTGGAGGCTTGGGCAGAGAAGTGGCAGATGAGATTTAACACTGTCAAATGTAAGGTTATACACATAGGAAGGAATAATGCAAGTCACTTGTACATACTAAATGGTAAAACACTCGGTAACACTGACATGGAAAAGGACTAAGGAATTTTACTGAACAACAAACTAAGCTGTATATATCAGTATCAGACAGCTGCTGCCAAGGCCAATAAGATAATGGATTTCATCAAAAGGGGCATAGATGCCCGTGATGAGAACATAGTCCTACCACTTAACAAATCACTAGTCAGACCACACATGGAGTACTGTGTACAGTTCTGGAGAGGGTTCAGAGGAGGGAAACTAAAGTAATAACTGGAATGGGTGGACTACAGTACCCTGAAAGATTATCAAAATTAGGGTTATTCACTTTAGAAAAAAGACGACTAAAGGGAGATCTAATAACAATGTATAAATATGAAAGAAGACCGGTGGCTGGGCCCACAGATTCAGAGGGTACACGATGTCACAGAGACACAGACAGCGGTTCTTTTACAACACTTGAGTTTACTGAACAGTTATAGTGTAGCTGAGCATACATATAGTGGGGCAAAAAAGTTTTTAGTCAGCCACCAATTGTGCAAGTTCTCCTACTTAAAAAGATGAGAGAGGCCTGTAATTTTCATCATAGGTATATCTCAACTATGAGAAACATAATGAGAAAAAAAAATCCAGAAAATCACATTGTCTGATTTTTAAAGAATGTATTTGCAAATTATGGTGGAAAATAAGTATTTGGTCAATAACAAAAGTTCATCTCAATACTTTGTTATATACCCTTTGTTGGCAATGACAGAGGTCAAACGTTTTCTGTAAGTCTTTGTTGAGGAAGGGTTGAGACGTATGCATATATATATATATATATATATATATGCATGCAAACACGTGTATGCATGTATAATATATATGCATGCATTAACAGCCACATTATAGGATGATGTGCGCAGATGTGCCCAGCATCTGCGCACATCTGCCCTTAGTGGTCCACAGGGGCTCCTTGTGGCCCCTGTGGGGAATATGTGCCCCCTTATATGTCCCTTTATATATATATATATATATATATATGTGCCCCCTTATATGTGTCCCCTTATAGTATTGCTCATATATCCCCTTATAGGAAAAATGTCACCAAAACCAGAGGTATCAGTGTGAATGTGCCCCAAGCATTCACACTGATGCCATCTGGCTAATTGCATCAGAATGACCGGACAAGAGTCCGGTCATCCTGTATGCTTCAAAGAACTCAGATTCAATAGAATCGGAGTCCTTTGTATCAATTATCTCCAGCGCCGCTGGAGATAATTATGCATAATAGGAAGAGGGGAGAAACCTCCCCTCCTTCTATTATGTGCATTCCGGCAGTGCGATTACTATCGCGCTGTCCGGAATGCGAAGTGTTGAAGGCGGGAGATCAAAGGTTTCTCCCGCCTGTCAGGTGGCGCGGCCCCAATGCGCTCATCCGGGGATGCGTGGGCTGGCGCAGTGACATCATCTCACTGCGCCGGCCCACGTGTCCCTGATGGTGGCGCGCGCCCGCGCGCCACAGTGTGGGCGGTGCGGCAGTGCGGGCTGCCGGATATAAATATCCGGCGGCCCCTGCACTAAGTGAAAAGAGCCGAGCCGCCCCCACCCTGAAGAGGATCACCCCTAGATGAACGAGCACCCCCTGGACAATGAGCGCTGAGTATCATTAACCCCTATACCACCAACGATATTTACCCTTACCTTCCCCCTATACCACCAACGATATTAACCCCTACCTACCCTATCCCACCATGAATACCTACCCTATCCCATTAACAGATCCCCCTGATTAACCCCTACCTTCCCTATCCCACCAACGAATATACCTACCCTATCCCACCAACGGATACCAACCCTATCCCACTAACGTACCCCTCCATATAACCTTACCAACCCCTATCCCTGACACCTGTACCCCGGCTATATACCCCTGTCCACTGCTACTGTAGTCATTTCCCTGTAGGGATAGTTTTTAGTCCAGGTTGGGTGGGCTGTTAATGTATGTGTGTGTGTGTACTGTATAGTTAGTTTGTGGGTGGAATTTGGTATTGTGTAGTGTATTTTAGTACTGTATTTTTAGTACTGTATTGTTAGTGCATTGCGTGCGTTGTGTACTGTAGGTGTTAATTAATGTTATTTGTATTATACGAATTTTTGAAGTGATAAACAATAACGGCGGAGCTACTAATTACTGAATTCATGTTTGGAAGTTGGATTTCTGTTTTGGGGGGGTTTAGTTTTTTTTTTTAAGTGTGGTCCTAAACTTTTGATCAGCTGAAAAACAGTCTGTTTCCGTTTATTTGTTGTTTTCATTAAATTGAATGCTCAAAAAATGTTTTGTCTCACTCCCATTTCTTCTTGTTGCATGTTGAAGCTCTACTTGGAACCTTGTTAAGATCCAGCCATGCTAAATATGATTTTTTGCCATTTTTCAAGTGGTCTTAAACTTTTGATCAGGACTGTATTACTGGTTTGAAGTAGAACTGGCTTAGTTGTCCATAGCAACCAATCAGATTCCACCTTTCATTTTCCAAAGGAGCTGTCCTAAATGAAAGGTGGATATCTGATTGGTCGCTATGGGCAACTAAGCTAGTTCTACTTTACACCAGTTTGATAAATGACCTCATATGTCTTTGCAACTGCATTGTATTTCGCCGTTTCAACAACTTACTGTAGAACCATAACATTTCCTAAGGCCCCAACAACTATATCAGGATATCCATCTCCAGTTATATCCAGGCCTCCATCTATTGATTGGCCAAAGAACTGCAGCTTTGTTTTGAACACTGTTGCTCTAATTCTCTGAAATGGAATTATAACATATATGTAAAATTAACATAAGATAACATTGCTAAATAAACATGGCTGCTTTCTTCTAGAAACAGCTCTACAGCTGTCCATGTATGGCATAACCTCTTTTAAGAAACAATAAACCTAGAATTGGATGATACAAGAAAACAGTTGATAATTCTGCCCTCCTGTTTGCTAGTCTGGTTAATACCCTGCGGAGTTCTTAAATGTTTCTCCTCTTTCAGCAATCTTTGTTTCCTGCCGTGGAAAGGGCAGATGGGGTCGTGGGGATTTGTGTGGAGGCTCCATCTACAGTCCATTTTCTTACAACCAGGAAAGCGAGGAAAATTACAGGGACATGAGCTCCTTGGACACATATAAATAACAGATATACTGTATTTGTCAGTTTTAATTGCAATATGAGATAAAATATTATCCTTTAAACAGGTACTTCAACAATCATGAATATTAAAATTTGCAAGGAGCTTTGGCAGAGTTGCCAACAGTCCTGAATATACTAGTATTATCCTAAATTTTCAGACAACCTCAGTAAATTTGGCTTGTCCTAAAGCTTATATAAACCCCACCCAAAAGTGGGCATTATTGATGGTTTGGGGTATGTCTGGACTTAAAGGACCCAAACCCTTGGGGGATCAGGTGCATTGCCAATAGCTTTGTCTTCTCTTCTCATTGACAATACATAAATGTTTGTCCAAACCCCATGTATGTAGGTGTATTCAGTTTGATGGGAGCATTCAAACGACAGCTGGTAAAGGTGTACAGACACCTTAAGTTCTAGTAATATTCTACTATTTGGTACCACTATTCGTGTAATTCAAGTCGACAGTAGTAGTTTCAAGGCTACCATCGGAGCCCCCTTTAAAAGGTTGGAAGGGGCTGAGGTTTAGAAGTTTACACATACCAGTAGTCTTTTAGTCTTAGTGTTGGGTCATACCTGAGATGGTGTTGTGCGGATGCCATTTTCAATACTGTTATAAATGTAAACACTTCCAAATGCATCTGGATCATCAAAATGTCCCTCAAGAGGTGCTCCTATAGCAATATCTTGAAATCCATCGTGATTGATGTCCCCAATCTGAGCTATGGAGTAACCAAACCTTGCAAAGGAATAGTATGGTTGTTCCAGTTTTACAACAAGTGAGAAGTTCCTCTGTACAGACATAAAATGAGATCAATGAAAAAGCATCAGCATGCAGGACATGATACTAATTCAGAAAACTGACTTTTTACCTCCACGCCAAGCTTATAAAGATAGACTCGTCCTTCTTCTCCCTTGATGTGGTAAAATGGCGCCCCAACCAGAAGAAAATCTGTATTTCCATCCTTATCGATATCTATGGAACAAAGCTGATGACCAAAGTAGGATCCAAGCTGTGTGATTACAGAATTAAAATAGAAACTTTAAAAACTTTAATAAGGTTTCAGCTTTTGCCCTAGATTTAGAGTAACAGTGGTAAATGTATAGTGATCCACTTCCAGAAGGTGGCACTAGCGAGATGGTTGTCTTCCCCTGGGAGATACCACTTTGCCTATTTTTTCCATGGAGCATTGCTAAGAAGTCTCCATACCATGGAGCACTGCTAAAGAGGCTCCATACAGGTCTGGTCTCTTTAAGGACAGTCAGCACCCTACCTAAGCCTGCCAGGATCCTACTCTGTACTGGTGAGGGACAAGCACCCAAAACAGCAGTCTCCTGATGAATAGTTGGCTTGGCTACTTTCCCTTGTCATTTCGCAAGGCTTGTTAAAAAGTCAGACTTTGACTCATATGGAGCTACTTTAGGAGGTGGCGCTGGTGAGATTGTTCTCTTTCCTTGGGAGATACCACTTTGCATATCTTTTTCCCATGGAGCATTGCCACTAAGTCTCCATATATAGTACACTGCCTAAACTGGTAAAAATATTCACTTTCTTCACTATAGAATTTTTTTTAAACATGTGCACTACAAACAAGTTCCTTTCCCCAGAAGAGGGCTACTGGTTTTTGGCAAATGACAAAGGTACCAGAAAACGGGGGAGTCTGTCTGAGCAGTGAAGTGCCCCAAACTATCAAAGGTATGCATGACCCATGGGAAGGCAGTGGCATTCTTCTAATTATTTGGCAGCTTGCCCCAGAGTAGTGAAGCCTGTAAAATGCTGGCTATATCCCTGACCAGCAGGAGAGCCGGCAAGAAAGAGCACCGATATGTACAGAACAGAGCAGATTAAGCAGAACAGGTAGAGCTTATATTGACTGAGCAGTATGGAACAGGTCATCACCTATGTACATTTATTTATGGGGTCGCCAATTGTATTGTAAGGGTATTTTTAAGTACTGATTGGTACTATCCCCTTTAATTATGTTCCCTTTAATTCTGTCTCTTCTATTACCTTTAATATTCTGTATAATAAACTTTTCCTTGTAATGTCGTGGGTTAGAGATAGTATCCATCCCCCATTGTGCTGATAAGACCACATTCCTGAGTGATCTCCCATATATGCGTGATGCATACCAGAGGAGGGGCTGATAGGAATAACTGTAGTCTACACCTACAATTAGGTGGGACTCCACTTGGAACTTCATCCTAGGTAGGATATAAGTATTGATTTGCCCTATCTTTTGTACATCCTGGGGTGTCAATCAAGTGTTATAACATGGTAGACATCCATGTGTTATAGCACGGCTGACCGGGGCCCTACCCCATATTGCATATTTAGGCTAGTGCTGTTTATTTACTTTTTATTATTCTGTATGTGATTTGTCTGTTATATTTATTCATACTTAGTAAATATATTTATTCACTTAGCTTGTGTAAGCTTATTCATTTTCAAATATTTTGAATTCACATACGATTGAGAAAAGTTAAAGAAGACTTGTTTCCTCTACTGACATGTCAATATTAGTATAGTTGTATTTCGCATGAAATAACACATTTGAAGCCCCTTTTTTTAGAATTTTTGATTGTGCTGCTTCTCTGTTTTTGCTATCAAAAATTAACAAAAAAAAATTACAACTGGGTGTTGCTAATTGTAGGTGTGTCCCTACACATTCTCATACTGTCCAATCAGTATTGACAGTGACGAACTATGTAGAGACAAAGTGAATTGTAACACTCAATTGACCATTTATTCACCATTTTCTATGATGAATAACAGAGGGACGGCACCATAAAGACTTCTAAGAAAATATGCTAATGAATTGTTATATAATAGATAATACAAATGTTTACTAAAAACAGACATATTAGAAGAAATGAGAGGTGGTCCCATAAACCAGTACCTAGAGAAATGGACAATATCAGAATTTTAGATTGATTCTGTGGATAATAATTTACAGAGGCAATGTTGTCAGATCACAAATTAAAGAGACTGTACAACTCTGAAACAACAACTGTACAATTCCATTCCCCATGACCCAGTTATAGATTCACTGGAGAGCTCCAAAAATTCAAAGGCACTATAGATATCCAAGGTTTACCTGTTCCCCTGTCAGAGTCTGCCAGAGGTGATAACGTTTAACATCTTCTTCAAAGACAAGGACTTTCCCAACATCAGAATGTCTTGGTGCTCCAGCTATGTACAGGGAGGACAAGCCTCTTTTAGCTGTGCTCACGCTGTATCCTGTTTTCAGTATCATGCAATAAAAATGAAAATCCCGTGATGAATTTTCTCCACATTTCACCATGAAATATAGCATTAAAGGGAACCTGTCACGTTGAATATGGTGTCGGAGCTGAAGGCAACATGTTATAGAGCAGGAGAGGCTTAGCAGATTGATATATAGCCTTGTGGGAAAAAAATCATAAAAATTTCTAATTTAGGGTACTTTGACACTTGCGGCAGAGGATTCCGGCAAGCAGTTTCGTCACCGGAACTGCCCGCCGGTTCCGGCAATACGGACGCAAACTGATGGCATTTGTCAGACGGATCAGGATCCTGATCCGTATGAAAAAATGCATTGAAATGCCGGATCCGTCTCTCCAGTGTCATCCGGAAAAACGGATCCGGCATTTATTTTTTTTACATTTTTCTCGGTCTGAGCATGCGCAGACCGCAATGCCGGATCCGTTTTGCCAGAACACTCAGGGCCGGATCCGGTATTAATGCATGGCAATGGGAAAAAATGCCGGATCCGCAATTTCGGCAACTGATCCGGAATTTTGGACGGAGATAAAACCGCAGCATGTTGCGGTATTATCTCCGTCCTGAAAAGTCAAAAAGACTGAACTGGATTGCTCTCCATTCAGAATGCATTAGGATAAAACTGATCAGTTTTTTTCCGGTATAGAGCCCCTAGGACGGAACTCAATACCGGAAGAATAACGCTAGTGTGAAAGTACCCTTATACATTTATATTCCTGCTCATTCTGGGCTTTGAAGTTAAGCAGATGGTGATATCAGAGATTGACAGCTATCTCTGTATACACAGTGATAGAGGGAAGTCTGCCAATCATTGATAAGACTGCCTCCTTGACTTCAAACTCCCACAAAAATGTTGTTCTCTGACCTGTTAGAAGGGTGAATTATGTGATCTGTAGTGAATGTAATCTTCTCATCTGTGACTATTTGTGATCTATCCTCTCCTTTCTAATTGTTAGCTGTGTCATGTGACCAACAGTCTGATCTCCAACTGACACAGGACAGGAAGTCAGTTACTTCTCTATTCATTTCTGAGGCTTCCATAGGAATACAGAGAGAAACTGACTTCCTGTCCACACATAAGATGCTGTGTTATCTGGAAAGTCGGAATTCTGGTCACATGACACAGCCAAGAAGCAGAAGGGAGAGGATAGCTCAAAAATACAGACACTAGTAAGAAGATTACTGTACCTTCACTACAGATTACATCATGTACCTTTTTAACATGTCAGAGAATAAAAAAAATTGCGGGAGTTCTTCCTTAACTTAACCCAATGTTGAATCAATCAACTTTTTGAGAGCAGTCTTACAAACAATCAGATTTCTGATGAGTACTTACCTAAGTAGCTGTAGTCTACTGTCTTTGAAAGATCAGATGACTCGTTGAGAAATCTCACTTTAGGTGGTTCAACACCCTTGAATAACACCACCAAACCCCCAGACCAATCAAAGGCACCAACTGCTCCCAGCACCAAAGTATCCTGCACAGAAACCAACTGGTAATTATTTCAGATCATTTAAAAATATTCGTTTAGGTTTAAGAGATGAATCAATTGATCGGCCTAATTCATGACAATGCTATTTGCCTCTCTTTGGGACACATTTGGCAAATCAAATTCGACATGACTGAAGAATATGATAGCAAAAGTAATTTTGTTCTATGGGCTGGTGAATTGGGTGGATACGGCTGATTGATTGGAGTAATGATTCATATTCCATATTCAATGCATGAACAGATCTTACTGAGCAGGCTTTATTCCCATACCTTATCCTTCAAATGAGCAGAAAATCCAACTTCAGCCAAGTCAAATTCCAATGAATCACCTTTAGTACCTGCAAAGAAGCAATGTTTTACCCTACTATAAGAATACAAATTGAAGGTATAGTAAGAGTATTGCAGAAAAAAATAACTTCCTAAAGGGGTTGTCTGCTATGGATAACTGAACTGTCCATGGTAGGACATGCTAGCTGACACAAGGGGTTTACTTTTTAAATACATCCAGTATGACTCTCTTCTCTTGAGCACTGCCAGTGCCAACATCAACTATTATCAATGAATGTCCATATATTTTAGGGGGGGTCCATGCAACACATTAGTTTATAAAATGAAGTACTAAATATGGTTTATTTAGCTATATCACATGATCAAGATGGGGGTCCTGCAGTGGGAGATTTTACGATTCTAATTTTACCTTCAATTCCAGCCATCTTCTGCTGCAAGGAAGCGATTAGCCCGTCCAGTTTGGAGTAGTCTTCTACTCTTATGATATGGTCTTTTTCATCAGTAGCAATAAGCTTTAGCTCTCTATAGGCATTCATTTGGTCAAATACACCTCCAACCTGTAGAGAAATCCAGTAAGTAGCACCATTTAAACTAAATGTTCTTGATTTCTGTATATTTTTTAAAATAAATTTAAGTATGATAGTGAGAGTTCACATAAAGCCAAAAAATATGTTCACTACCGCCTGCATGTAACTGTCCTGTAAAATGGTACTAGAAGTACCTGCTACAATGCACTTACATACTTCTGGATTTCCAGATGTTTCTTAGGCATAGCTAAAATGGTTGTCCATAATTCTGATATTGATGACCTATCCTCAGGATAGGTGATCAATATCTGATCAATTGGGGTCCGACATCCGTACCCTTGCTGTTCTGCAGTAGCTCCAGTACCAGAACTACACAGCTCTGACAAGGGATGGTATCGGCAGCGCTGGTCCCAGACTAGCCATGTGTTCATTAAGTGCCGCTGTCGATGGGAGTTTGGCAGGTAAATGCAGTTTATATCAATTTTCTCAATTTTGCCAAGATATGTGTAGTGAAGTAAAGTGTTGCCAAGATTTTTTGTGCTAATTAGAGCCATTTACTAAAACATTTATACTAGTCAGTTTTGATTTTCTGGGTTAATAGCAGTTCAGAGAAATACTGTACTATACAGCAGCCTCATGGACCATGGAAATGGTGTCTGGAGGAGCATGCTCTGTAACCTGACAAGAGGTTATTGAGAAGGAAGGGGGAGGAGGTGAGCTGTAACCATCACCTATTGCTCTCTCTCTGTATATATACACTCACCTAAAGAATTATTAGGAACACCATACTAATACGGTGTTGGACCCCCTTTTGCCTTCAGAACTGCCTTAATTCTACGTGGCATTGATTCAACAAGGTGCTGATAGCATTCTTTAGAAATGTTGGCCCATATTGATAGGATAGCATCTTGCAGTTGATGGAGATTTGAGGGATGCACATCCAGGGCACGAAGCTCCCGTTCCACCACATCCTAAAGATGCTCTATTGGGTTGAGATCTGGTGACTGTGGGGGCCATTTTAGTACAGTGAACTCATTGTCATGTTCAAGAAACCAATTTGAAATGATTCGAGCTTTGTGACATGGTGCATTATCCTGCTGGAAGTAGCCATCAGAGGATGGATACATGTTCTCATTCTGTTTACGCCAAATTCGGACTCTAGCATTTGAATGTCTCAACAGAAATCGAGACTCATCAGACCAGGCAACATTTTTCCAGTCTTCAACAGTCCAATTTTGGTGAGCTCGTGCAAATTGTAGCCTCTTTTTCCTATTTGTAGTGGAGATGAGTGGTACCCGGTGGGGTCTTCTGCTGTTGTAGCCCATCCGCCTCAAGGTTGTGCGTGTTGTGGCTTCACAAATGCTTTGCTGCATACCTCTGTTGTAACGAGTGGTTATTTCAGTCAACGTTGCTCTTCTATCAGCTTGAATCAGTCGGCCCATTCTCCTCTGACCTCTAGCATCCACAAGGCATTTTTGCCCACAGGACTGCCGCATACTGGATGTTTTTCCCTTTTCACACCATTCTTTGTAAACCCTAGAAATGGTTGTGAGTGAAATCCCAGTAACTGAGCAGATTGTGAAATACTCAGACCGGCCCGTCTGGCACCAACAACCATGCCACGCTCAAAATTGCTTAAATCACCTTTCTTTCCCATTCTGACATTCAGTTTGGAGTTCAGGAGATTGTCTTGACCAGGACCACACCCCTAAATGCATTGAAGCAACTGCCATGTGATTGGTTGACTAGATCATTTCATTAAAGAGAAATAGAACAGGTGTTCCTAATAATTCTTTAGGTGAGTGTATATAGACTTGAGAAAGGCATATTCCGAGCTGAAGTGTTGCATTTGGCACAATAAAAGGATTACTTTTTTCTGGAGTACTGCCTGGATTGCAATTTCTTCATTGTTTATGAACTTTTGGGGCAAGGTCTGGTGAGGCTTGCACCGTCATAAATAAGCTTATTGCCAGTGCTGTTATAACTTTACTTTCAGATCTAATCTTAGTGGATAAGTTGCAAGTAGATTTTAATTGTTGGCCAAATAATGGAGTAACCACCCAAAAAAGAGCAACCCCAAGTCAAGGCAGGAACCTAAGACCAGGCCTGTCTCTCTGTTCTATAAATATAAAGTCTCTACTCCCTGTTCTGATGCGTTTCCTTGGTATAAGGATTCATCAGGGAGTATAGCTACAGAGGAGACAGCATCTAGGCCAGTGATGGAGAACCATTACCAGATAGAGTGCCCAAACTGTGACGCAAAACCCACTTATTCACAAAGTGCTAACATGGAAATTTAACCTGAATACTACAATCCATCTTCCACGTACTTTATTATTTAGCTATAATATCCTGCCTACATTCAGTGCGCTGCCTGTGCTGTTCATAGCGCGTCCTGCGCTGATGAATGGCAGGGAAAGTCTAAGACATATTGGTATACCATGGACTTGTCCAGGGTGCGGGGGCTCTGAGTGCCTGACACCTCTGGCACCCGTGCCATAGGTTCGCCATCACTGATCTAGGCAATACATGGCAATGGATCTGCTCTCTCATTTTCTGATGATACACTTGTTTTTAGCACAATGTAAGAACAGAATCATGTCTCCATGATAAATAATTTGATTAAGTAATGTGATTCATCTTTCCTGAAGACATATGTAATATCCTAGACAACACTATGTCATATCAGTAAGTTTCACCAAATAAAATAATTCATTCAGATGGGAAACTCAGCTCTGTTACATAATTAGCAATAATGAACTAATACAGAGCAAAAAAATTACAATAAGAACTAACCCCAATGATAAACCGTTCAATGGTTTTCATCTTTGGGGAGTTGATGACAGTTGTGATGTTCACTGGATCGTCAAATATATCTCCATCCGTCAATACCAAGATTATTTTGCTGGCACTTTCTCTAGATCCATGACTTTCATTGAAAATATTGTTTCTGTAAGATAAGAAAGTTAACAGTAAATGATTTTTCTGTAAGGAGGCAACCTAACAAGTAATTTCCCACCAGAACAGATTTCGGTTTCCGATACGACTGACTATAAACGGTCTTCACTTTATACATAGGTGTGAGCAGGCAATATAGACAATTATTGATCCTGCCATGCAATTACATGAAGCAGGAGCCATTAAAGATTCAGAATTGTAACACTGGCCAAAGACATATAGATAACTGTGAACCCCTTAGAAACCCTCTGAAAACATCTGTCGAATTATCCATCAGCCTCAAGGTCTCATTGTTCTTATACAACTATATATGCCAACACACTAGACAGTTCTATGTTTCTAGGTGGAAAGCAGGGCTGGAGGGAAGTTGGGATAAAAGGGAATAGGACAGGACTTTGAGCTTTGCCTCATCATGCTCCCTCAACATTGCCAACAAAAAAATATTTATTCCCAAGCATCTTGTCCAGTCCCAGAAGGCCATCCACTCCTAGTTCAATGTTGTATGAGTATGTCAATGATACCTTTTTTATAGACTGAATAATTTCCACCAAAAAAACTACTCCATTCATATCTTTATTATAATGAATGTGTCCTATTAGACAGTCTGTACTGTAAAAAATCAATCACTGCTCAAAAATATTAAGGGAACACTTAAATCATACCTCGGATCTCTATGAATGAAAGTTACAAGTTGAAAATCTTTACTGATATACATTGTATAATTCGAATAAAAGAATATATCAATAATCAAAGGAAACCAAAATCCTGCTGCTCTGATGCCTAGATCTGTAGCCCTTATCTCAGCTCATAAACACTTGGAACAATTTGGCCATAATGAGCGTTTATGATGAGCTGTTTAGAAGGTACAGATACGGGCTACAGATCCAGCCAACAGAGCAGCTAAATGACTGATTTACTGTAAAGCAGAAAGCAACAATCTGCAAATATACTGAAAGTGAAAACTGTAGAAGAAAAGATATAGAGGTAAAACTGCAGATTGTTTTAAATTAAAGACCAACTAAAAAAGTTATTTTTAGAATGCCAAAAAATTGCCACAAAGGTTTCCATAGCCTTTAAGTATCTCTGTGTTTAGAAATTGTTGCATTTCCTTATGTACTGTATATCCTTATGTATATTGTTCCACTATTTATCAGACTTTTTGTTCTGTATAAGTACAGATGTGTCAAAAGTATTTGTCATGTTTGTTTACCTAGAAGAAAAAGGCTGCCAAAAAGTTAAGGGGTTGACAAAAGTTTCATAAAGACATGTTCCATTAGCCCTATCACTATTCATTTAAATTACTGTTCACATTATGAAAGTATGAATAGAAAGTCACTTAATGAATATTAAGTAAAGGCCCTCATATGCATTCATTTATTGTTAGCCAAACTTCCCATTTTTGGAGATAACCTAATGTGTATGGGGAGCCCCAAACTCTTCCAACATAGATGCATTTTCACACGTAATCCTTTCATTCATCCAGGAGATAAGTCTTCCCAAAGGTATCTGGCAGAAGCTTTATCTTCTCTCTCCACTGAAACAGTGTCTACTGTATATGCATAGGGTGTTGGAAGTATTTGTCTGACCGGTACTGAAGGTAGGTATTCTCAAAATACAAAATGTTGAATATTTTACAGTGTTGAACATTTTATGTGTGCACAAATTACATGTGACCACTAAAAACATTCATTGGCCAGCTGCGGTCACATGAGTGTATAGAGAATGTGATCACCTTCATTCCATTGGGGACTGGAAATAATAGGACCGGGATGCCTAAAAAGGTGACCTTTTTTTTATTATTGTTTTGAACACTTAAATTTTACTCATAGAATGTCAGAAAACCCCTTTAACCCTTGCATTACACTTTTTTTTTTTTTTACAGAGGACGTTAATTGGTTTTGAATTTGCATATACACCTTTTTATGGCACTGCAGGTTTAGCCAGCACAGTATTCTTGTGCTGGGTGGAGTGGTTGTCCAACTGTCTAATGATAGCTGGGCTTCTACTCTACTGGCCAGGGTTAGAGATTTCTATGATCCCAGCTGTTTAAACCTGTCACGGGGTTCCGAAGGTGCACTCGGTCCCCCATTGCCCACAGAACTGTTGCTTAGCTTTTGGAATGAGGTTCTGTGTTTGACCTCATTCCCAGGGCGGCTTTACTAGCTGGGTGGCTCCCTGCTCCTAGTCTGCCTTGAGCGCCGAGCTGATCACTCGGTGCTCGACTGGTTGGTCTGTCGGTCAAGTGACGCTGGCCACGTCACATGACCCTCACTCCCCACTATAAATACAGGCAGACTGCTGGCTGCAGGTTGCCTGTTAATTTCTAGGTTCCTGGCTATTTGTTGGACTACTGAATATTTACCTGATCCTGTTCCCTGACGATCCTCTGCCTGCTCCTCCTGTACTGCGCATACATCCTGGTATTGTGACCTCGGCTCCCACCTGACTACTCTCTTAGGACTCCTCTTGTACTTCGCTACTCTCCTGGTATTTGACCCCGGCTTCTCCTGACCATTCTTTGCTTAATCCGTTGTACTGCGTAGCTCTCTTGGTTCTGACCCGGTCCGTTCATGTTCCGTATTTTGTCTTGTCTGTCTTCCCTGCACATATCCTAAGTTAGGGACTGCCGTCCAGTTGTCCCCTGTCATCAGGACTCGTGAGGCAAGTAGGCAGGGCCAGGGGTGAGGGTGGAGCGCAGTGGTCACTACCCTTCCCCCTGTGTGTGTGTGGACGTGATCGTTACAGATTAACAGGCCCAATAACCACTGTATCATGAATCCTCTTACTACCCTGACTGACCATGTCTCTAACTTGACACAGAGGGTGCAGGAGCTAGGAGAGAAACTCCGTTCTTGTGAGTTAGGGCAAGGTTCTTCCACTCCTCTGTCCTCCAGTCCATATTTTGAACCCCAGATCAAGCTCCCAGAACCCTTTTCTGGAGACCGGAAGAGGTTTCTCTCCTTTAAGGAGAATTGCAAACTCTACTTCCGCGTGGGGATTATCATTTCTCTACTACAGGGTGATCCCCAGGACTGGGCATTTTCGTTACCTCCTGGGGCCAGTTGTCTAACTTCTGTGGAGGGGTTTTTTCAGGCCCTGGGTACCCTCTATGACGAACCAGACAGGGCCCTGGTAGCCGAGACAGCTCTTAGGGCACTGGTTCAGGGCCATCTCCCTGCGGAGGAGTATTGCACCCAATTCAGACGGTGGTGTGTCCCCTCAGGATGGAATGAACCAGCCCTGAAGAGTCAGTTTAGGTCTGGTCTATCTGATAATTTAAAAGATCTATTGGTCAATTACCAAATTCCTGAGACCTTAGAGGAGATGATGACCCTAGTTGTCCGACTTGACAGACGAGTTAGAGAGAGACGACAAGAACGACAGTTCTGTTCTCAGATGGTGGTCCAGCCAGAGGCCTTTTCCAGGGACAACACTGAGGTCTCCACCGAGGAACCCATGCAGGTTGGCATGACCCGGGGTAATCTTCGTCGCAGACACGGAGAGTGCTTCTACTGTGGAGATCCTGGCCATTGGATCAACAAGTGTCCTAAGAGGGACCTCTCTGACAAGTCTTCTAAGGCAAGACAACCTAAAGACCAGGTACACCCTGATTTTTCTAAAGGTAAGCTTTTGGTACCCATAACAATTTCTCTGGGGGTTAATAAGTGGCCGGGTAAGGCCTTTATTGACTCCGGTTCAGCGGCCAGCTTTATTGACTTTGAGTTTGCTTGTAAATTGGGTATTCCAATGTTTGCTTTACCTACACCTATCCATGTCATGGCTATTGATGCTACTCCCCTGATTGGTGGTACGGTGAGGTCATGTACCTCTGAAATTTCTCTGTCCGTGGGTGTGTGCCACTCTGAGAGATGTTCTCTCCTACCGGTTGAGGTGGTACTAGGGTTGCCTTGGCTCCGTTTACATAACCCCACAATTGATTGGTCCAAAGGAGAGTTGGTGAAATGGGGACCTAAGTGTGACTCATGCTTGTCCGTGGTCCAGGCTGGGGTTTCAGTAAGGTCTAATACATTACCCTCTGTTATTAAGGAATATTCTGATGTGGTCTCGTCCCTTACTCCAGAGGTTCTACCCCCCCATAGACCTTATGATTGCGCCATAGAGCTAATTGAGGGTGCCGAATTTCCTAAAGGTCGAATTTATAATCTTTCAGGGCCCGAACGCAAGGCTATGGAAGATTATATTAAGGAGAGCCTTGCTAAAGGGCATATTAGACCTTCAGTCTCTCCTATGGGAGCAGGGTTTTTCTTTGTTAAAAAGAAGGATGGTGGTCTTAGGCCTTGTATTGATTACCGGAGATTAAATAAAATCACTGTCCAAAATAGATACTCTCTCCCATTGATTCCGGATTTATTTAACCAGGTTTTGGGGGCAACCTGGTTTTCCAAGATTGACCTGAAAGGGGCATACAATCTAATCCGAATCAAGGAGGGAGACGAATGGAAGACAGCGTTCAATACTCCGATAGGACACTTTGAATATCAGGTGATGCCTTTTGGACTCAGCAATGCCCCAGCTGTGTTCCAAAACTTAATGAACGATATTCTTAGGGAGTTCTTAGGTAAATTTATTATTGTCTATCTTGACGACATTTTGATATTCTCTCCTGATTTCGAATCTCATGTGTCCCATGTCAAACAAGTATTAGAGGTGTTGAGGGAGAACCAGCTATCCGCTAAGCAAGAGAAATGTGTCTTTGGTGTACAGGAGATACTGTTTCTAGGGCATGTTTTGACTCCTCACGCCTTTAAGATGGATCCTGGTAAGGTTTTAGCAATTAAGGAATGGGTAAGGCCTTCATCCTTAAAGGCTTTACAACGGTTTTTGGGTTTCGCTAATTACTACCGTAAATTTATCATGAATTTTTCTGTAATTGCTAAGCCATTGACCGACCTTACTAAGAAAGGGGCGGATTTGGAGAATTGGTCTACCAAGGCCATTTCTTCATTTGAAACATTAAAAAAGGCATTTAGTAGTGCTCCCATTCTGATCCAGCCTGATCAGGAGAGACCCTTTATTGTGGAGGTGGATGCGTCCGAGGACGGCGCAGGAGCAGTCCTTTCACAAGGTCCTGCTAGCCTCACTAACCTGAGCCGTGTGCCTTCTTCTCTAGGAAATTCTCTCCCACGGAGAGAAACTACGACATAGGGAATAGGGAGCTGTTGGCCATTAAATGGGCATTTGAGGAGTGGAGACATTTTTTGGAGGGGGCAAGGTATCGAGTAACTGTTGTCACTGACCATAAAAACCTAATGTTTCTCGAGTCCGCTAAGAGGTTGAATCCCCGACAAGCCCGATGGGCTCTGTTTTTTACCCATTTTGATTTCTCCATTACGTTCAGGCCGGGAAGTAAAAATGTGAAGGCAGACGCATTATCTCGGAACTTCCATGCTTTTCAACCCACTGAGACGCCGCCTGAATCCATCCTACCAGCAAACATCTTCTTAGCGGCTCTAACCCAGGATATCTCGGCTCGCATTAAGGCTGAACAACATTTGGCACCGGCATCCACCCCAACAGATAAGTTGTTTGTTCCTGTACAATTTCGTCTCCAGCTGTTGGGTGAGTGTCACGATTCTGCCTTTTGTGGACATCCGGGTATTGAGGGCACTAAGGATCTGGTTTCTAGATCTTATTGGTGGCCCACTCTGACCAGGGATGTCAAGTCCTACGTGTCAGCCTGTGAGGTTTGTGCCAGGTCTAAGACACCTAGGACTCACCCTGCTGGTAACCTACGACCCCTACCCATTCCCAGTAGACCCTGGTCCCATATCTCGATGGACTTTATAACTGACCTACCGCTGGCGGAGGTCAGACTGTGGTTTGGGTAGTGGTCGATAGGTTTAGCAAGATGGTTCATTTCATTCCCCTGTCTAAACTTCCGAATGCTAAAACCCTGGCGTCTATTTTTGTGAGAGATTGTTCGTTTACATGGCATCCCGGAAAATATTGTTTCGGACAGGGGTGTGCAGTTTGTGTCCAAATTCTGGAGGGCCTGCTGTCAAAGATGTAAAATTTTGTTGTCTTTTTCTTCCGCCTACCATCCTGAGAGTAATGGGCAGACTGAACGCCTTAATCAGTCTGTGGAACAATTCCTGAGGTTGTATGTTGCTGATGACCAGCAATTATGGGTCAAATTCCTTCCGTTGGCTGAATTTGCTCTGAATAACCGTGTCAATTCTTCTGCTGGGGTCTCCCCTTTCTTTTGTAACCATGGTTTTCATCCCCGTTTTCATTCTGGGTCGTCCGTCTCCTCCTCTAACCCTGAAGCTGATAAACTCTCCTCCGAACTGTGCACAGTTTGGGCCCGGGTTCAATCGAACCTAGAAAAGGCTCAAAGTTCTCAAAAACTCAAGGCCGATAGGAGAGTTTCAAGGGGGGTGAACTTTCAGGTTGGGGATAAAGTATGGTTGTCCTCCAAGAATCTATCTCTCAAGGTAGCTTCTAGAAAATTTGCTCCTCGTTTTATTGGTCCATATAAGATCACAGAGGTGATTAACCCGGTATCATTTAGGTTGGAGCTGCCCGAGTCATTCCACATTCATAATGTGTTCCATAAATCTCTACTTAAAAAATATTTTGAACCGGTAGTACCATCGAAAGCCTCGCCTCCGCCAGTTCTTGTTAATGATGCTGTCGAGTATGTCGTGTCTAAAATAGTGGATGTCAGGAAGGTGCGTAACTCCTTGCAGTATCTGATTCACTGGAAGGGGTATGGACCTGAAGAGAGATCTTGGGTACCTGCCAGGGAGGTTCATGCTCCTAGACTGGTTCGTAAATTTCATTTAGAACACCCTGAAAAGCCATCGCCTGAAGTCTTGGGTCCGGTGGCCCCTCGTAAAAGGGGGGGTACTGTCACGGGGTTCCGAAGGTGCACTCGGTCCCCCATTGCCCGCAGAACTGTTGCTTAGCTTTTGGAATGAGGTTCTGTGTTTGACCTCATTCCCAGGGCGGCTTTACTAGCTGGGTGGCTCCCTGCTCCTAGTCTGCCTTGAGCGCCGAGCTGATCACTCGGTGCTCGACTGGTTGGTCTGTCGGTCATGTGACGCTGGCCACGTCACATGACCCTCACTCCCCACTATAAATACAGGCAGACTGCTGGCTACAGGTTGCCTGTTAATTTCTAGGTTCCTGGCTATTTGTTGGACTACTGAATATTTACCTGATCCTGTTCCCTGACGATCCTCTGCCTGCTCCTCCTGTACTGCGCATATACATCCTGGTATTGTGACCTCGGCTCCCACCTGACTACTCTCTTAGGACTCCTCTTGTACTTCGCTACTCTCCTGGTATTTGACCCCGGCTTCTTCTGACCATTCTTTGCTTAATCTGTTGTACTGCGTAGCTCTCTTGGTTCTGACCCGGTCCGTTCATGTTCCGTATTTTGTCTTGTCTGTCTTCCCTGCACATATCCTAAGTTATGGACTGCCGTCCAGTTGTCCCCTGTCATCAGGACTCGTGAGGCAAGTAGGCAGGGCCAGGGGTGAGGGTGGAGCGTAGTGGTCACTACCCTTCCCCCTGTGTGTGTGTGGACGTGACCGTTACAAAACCCTTAAATAGTGTGGTCCATAGTAACTGCAGCATCTAAGTTGTTTCAAAGGGAAGAATTTAATAGTTTTATTGAAAAAAAATCCTTTCCTCGAAAAGAAGTGTTTTTTTATGGAATAAAATAAAAAAAATTAAAACCACTCCACATAATTGGTTTCACCACATCTGTAACAACCTGAACTTTGTCATGTTCTTTATTCCAGATGGTGAACACCATGTGTGACAAAGAAAACAACTATCAAATACAAGAATAGTTTTTTTTATTAATCCACCACCCAAAAATATTTTATAAAATGCAAGCAAAAAGTTTTATGTACCACAAAATGGTACCAGTGAAAGCTACAAGTCATACCACAAAAATCAAACTCTCACACGGCTAAATTGAAACAAAGCAATAGAAAAGTTATGGGTCTTTGGCTGTGATGATGAAAAAACATAAAAAAATAAAGGTTTTTATTGTCCAAAAGTAGTAAAACTTAAACTATATAAATTTGGTATCTCTGTAGTCATACTAACCCAGAGAATAAAGTTATCATTTTATTTATGCCCCACAGTAAACATCACAAAATTTAAAAAGGCAATGGCGGAATTGCTGCTTTTTTTACCACCCCTCAGAAATACTTAAAGGAAATGTGTCACCAAAATTTTTATCTGCCAGTTAAAACCAGATAGATCTCCTACAGATTTTTTTTTTGTTTTCTGAATTTGTTTATAGGGGTTGCCATCTTGCCTGAGCTGTTCTTAACAGCATTTACAAAGATTTTAAAAACAAAATTGCTTTACAGCAGTCCAATGGTCCATAGACACAATGGTCAGGAGGGGACCTCATTGACTTCTATAGGAGAGTTTTCTGGACATGCTCTGTGCCCTGTGCAGAGGCCATTGTAGAAGAAAAGAACAGATAAGCTCTGACAATCACCTATTGTGAATGGTGGATCCTGTCTTATCTATACACAGAGGTGATATCTCATTATCATTACAGGCAGGTTTAGAATAATATATAACTGTAGTAAAGTGATCTGTAGAGACCAAAAAGTGGTGCCAATTATTAGACTTAGTAGCCAGTGCTAAAACTAATAATAACATCACCAAAATTCTTTCAAAATATGTTAAAAGTGTGATTTAAACAATAAGTCATTTTCTGATTACACATTCCCTTAATAAAAGTTAATAAGTTATGTGTACCCCAAAAGGGGAGTAAAAAAACTACAAATGCTCTGGAAAAAAGCCCTCATACAGCTACATCGATAGGAAAAAAATAAGTTATGACTCTTGGAATGCAACAATGAAAATATTAGTTGGCCAATAAGGGTGTAATATGGAATTAAACTTTTCTTTCAAGCCTCAACATACTCTGCTGCATCAAGTCATCTGCCAAATTATACTTATATTGTTCCTGTAAAACATTACTCACAGAACATGGAGAAGGGCAGATGCTGTTCTTGTCACATTTTTAACTTGATTTATTTCTTTAACTTTGCGTAGAATAGAGAGGCTGTCCTGACGACTGTCCCGGAGGTCAAATTCTGTTTGTATTATACTTCCAAACTGTACAACAGCAAATTCACACTGACGAAGAAAGAACAAATAAGGAGTAAAATACTAAACCTGATATACAAACAGTCGGACAGACATTCTTAAATAGATACAGTAGAGAATAGTTGATGAGATAGATAGAAGATAGTTGATGAGATAGACAGTAAATAAATAGATAGTTGATATGAGATAGAAAAATAGACAGATAGTTAAAATGATTGAGATATATATATATAATGTAGATAGATAGATAAATAGATAGTGAATAGATAGTTGATATCAGATAGATAGTTGATTATATAAATAGATGGGCTAAATAGATAGTTGATATCAGATAGTTGATAAGATAGATAGATAGATAGATAGATAGATAGATAGATAGATAGATAGTTGATATGACAAAGTATGATAGAAAACAGTCCGAGCAGCACTGCGTTTTCCTTCCCTCTCTCATTCAGGCACTGTCACCTTTCACATCAGATGCGATTTCTGTGACCAGGCAGTGCTCAGCCCAAATAGACTTAAATGTATACCCAAATATGAGGAAAAACAGGCGGCACCCACCATGGTGCAATCTTCTCTTTATTGTATCCGACTTAAAATACATCAGCGGACGGCTTGGGGCGGATGAACATACAATGCAGACAAGAATATGGCGACAGCCATTTCGCTCCTAAGCACTTCCTCGGGCCACTGACACATCGATGCAAATGTGTCATCTAATATTTATGTCGGCTCCCACATGCGATCTCCGCACGTGACATCACACCCGGCGTCGCAAAGCGGCGCATCCATGTGACCCTGCCTCAAAGCCGACATCGCAAAGAAGTGTTTACAAAACACACAACATTAAAAACAAACAACTCCAATAGACATATAAGATGTTACAGAAACACTCCTAAATAATGTTTTTCATTTAATCCCAGAGGACCAATTGCGCATGAGCGTAGGATCCATTTCCCTTCTCTTCTCAAAAGTTCACAATGTCTGTCTCCCCCTTGTGGGGGACTCGATACAATCTCAATCCGAGCAAATCTGAGGACACTACCTTCCTCCATGTTCAGAGTTTACATGGTCAATCAAGCGTGGACACCCCTTGCCTGTACTGAGTGAGTTTACATGTTCTCTAAATCTTTCATTGAGACGCCTAATGGTCTTCCCTATGTAGAATCGGCTGCATACACATAATATTAAATATACTACATATTTGCTTTTGCATGTAATTAAGGTAATAACCCTATATTGTAATCCACCAGGATAAAAGATAAAAATTCCCATTGGGGATTAAACTTGCAAAATGAGCAATTACCACAACAGCAATTCCCCTTGGGACGCCAACCTGTAAGCCACCAACCTGTTAGCCAAGTGCTAGGTTTATTTTCTACAAAACGACGCCGGACTGTTAACATATAACACCTCCTAAATGTTATTATTGGACGGGCTCCCTTGATGTCCTTAAGGTTATCATCTCTTTCCAATATATCCCAGTTTTCTCTCACTATTTTTTTAATTCGATCAGCCATTGGGCTATATTTGAAAAAGAACACAAAAGGTCGGGGAATCCCCTGCTGATTGTCAGTCCCCACCTTAGTACCTGAAGCAGATTTTGTTATCTAGTGTAAATTTAAAATTTTTGGCCTTCATCATGGCCTCATTTAATAAATTCAGGGGGTGGCCTCTGGATAGCAAAACGCCTTTTTAAATCCAGGACCTGCCTCCAGAAACTTTCCTCTGTTCTATTAATCCTCCTTAGTCTCATGAATTGGCCATATGGGACTTCTTTTTTAACACTATGCGGATGATAGCTAGAATAGTGTAACAATGAGTTAGTAGCCGTAGGTTTGCGATACCCCTCAGTAACCAATTCCATATTTCTTACTGATATAAGTACATCTAGGAATTCAAGTCTTAAATGACCAAAGTTATACGTAAATGTCATATTCATCTTATTCTCTTTGTTCAAATACTCTACAAAATCTCCAAAAATGGTGTCTGTGCCAGATCACACAATGAATACATCATCTATAAACCTTAAATAGGTCTGTATATAAGGCAAAAAGGGGTTAGTAACAGAGTATATATATTTATCTTCGAATCTCACAAATACAAGTTCGCTAAAGTACATGCGACTGGAGTGCCCATAGCGGTACCGAATTTCTGCCTGTACCACCTATCCCCAAATTTGAAGGCATTGTTTTTCAAAATTAAGCTCAGAGCATCCTTAATGAAGTCCAAAAAGACCGCACTTTTATCAGTGTTGCTCAAGACCTCCATTACTGCTTCTATGCCTTCATCCTGTGGGATACGCATGTACAGGCTCTCCAGACCCAGGGACACTAGCTGAAAACCATCCTGCCGCTGTACAGAATCCAGTGCCAGCAATAGATCAGCCGTGTCTGTAAGATGTGAGGGTGCAAACTGCACCATCGGTCTGAGCAACCAGTCAATATATTTGGACAGTGGTTCAGTCACTGACCCAACCCCCGAGACAATAGGTCTACCAGGAGGGTGGGTCAGTGACTTGTGGATTTTGGGCAAAAACTACCACGTAGGTTTTGTTGCAAACAGGGGCAGCCATTTTTCGGCCTTCTTTCTACATACTTGTGCAGAAGACCCCTTAACAAACCCTGTGTCTTAAGTGTGGGATCTGTCTTCAATCTTTCATACACATTATTGTTTTCAAGTTGCCTGCTAGCCTCTGTTACATAAAAATATCTAATATACCCCCAAGTACACAAAAATATAGATAGAGGGGAAGAAAAAGCCTTGAGGTGGCTACAACCCCGTGATGATATTGTCATAAAGCCGGCGGACAAGGGGGGGCAACGTGGTCCTAATGACTAGGGAATTTTATGTAACAGAGGCTAGCAGGCACCTTGAAAACAATAATGTGTATGAAAGAATGAAGACAGTGGTGAATCAATGGATGCCGTATATCTGGACTTCTCCAAAGCATTTGACACTGTACCACATAAAAGGTTAGTATATAAAATGAGAATGCTCGGACTGGGAGAAAACGTCTGTATGTGGGTAAGTAACTGGCTGAGTGATAGAAAACAGAGGGTGGTTATTAATGGTACATACTCAGATTGGGTCACTGTCACTAGTGGGGTACCTCAGGGGTCAGCATTGGGGCCTATTCTCTTCATATAAATTTTTTCAGATGACACTAAACTGTGTAAAGCAGTGGGGGGGGGGGGGGGGGGCGATCCGCCTCGGGTGCCGGCTCTTACAGGGGTGCCAGCAGGCTTAGAAGCAATGAGCACTTCCATCAATACAGATGGAAGCGCTCATTGCTGAAGCGCTGACACCCACATACTGCGGCGGGGTAGGGAGCGAAGCACATAGTTTCCTGCCCCGCGGCCGATCACCGCCATAGGCTTCAGGCATACTAGGTAGTGAAATCCCAGCGCAGGCGCGTGTGATGACGTCATCGCGCGCGCCTGTGCCGGGACTCAGCAGTACAGTGTCGGGACTCTGCGAGCAAGAGCAGGTAAGTATTTAGCTTTTAGTTATTTTTTTCTTTTTTTTTTTTTTTTTATGTGCTAACTTTGGGGGACATGAGGGGCCCGGGGTGCACACAGGAGGACGTGTGGGGGGAAAATATGGTGGGATAATGTGTGGGGGCAAATTTGTTTATTTTATTTTATGTGCCAACTTTGGGGGACATGAGGGGGGTGAAAGCATTATGTATGACAATGAGTAGTAGATAAAGGCGCTCCCACTAGCAATTTAGAAAACAATAGAAGTAATGAGGGAGCTATTTTAAGCTCCCTCATTACTTCTATTGTTTTCTAAATTGCTAGTGGGAGCGCCTTTATCTACTACTCATTGTCATACATAATGCTTTCACCCCCCTCATGTCCCCCAAAGTTGGCACATAAAATAAAATAAACAAATGTAACTTTTACTGATAAATTATTTAAAAGACAAAGCGCCACATATAGATAAATGGTTAGATATGGCTTAAAAAGTAGGGAAAAATCTTACCATTACGACGCAACCCTCATAGGGACCAACCAAGCGCGGTAAAGGAAATGCACCACGTCTAGGCTGATTATTAGGTGTGGTCGTTGGTAGTTTCAAGATGTAGACAGTGCAGGGAACCAATATCCCTAATAATCCCTGATTGGGGATAGGGACATTGCTATTGTTACCCTGCCTGTCTATACAGAGTTCCTACCCCGCAAGTGGCGGCCCTGTCCGGATACCTTACCCTAGAATAGGGAGGTATCCCTATTGTGCCCTGGCCGTGCGGAGGCAAACGGATCCGTCCAGACTTACAATGTAAGTCAATGGGGACGGACCCGTTTGAAGTTGACACAATATGGCTCAATTTTCAAACGGATCCGTCCCCCATTGACTTTCAATGTAAAGTCTGGACGGATCCGTCTGAACAACTTTCACTCTTAGAATTTTTTCTAAACTATAATGCAGACGGATCCGTTCTGAACGGATCCAAACATCTGCATTATAGGAGCGGATCCGTCTGTGCAGACACCAGATGGACCCGCTCTGAACGCAAGTGTGAAAGTAGCCTTACCTGTGCTTAAAATAGGGTTGCTAGGCATGGTCCGTCTATCTGTTGAAGGACGGAGGACGCAGAAGCAGGCTGGGTGCAGGCTCACATTACTGACAGCCAGGGACTGTAAGTAAATGATTAAAGCCAGGTCCTCCCCAGCAGCTGATAACAGTGCCTGGTCTGTGTGCACTTCTCCCTGTCCCTGCGCTTGGCAGACGCTCCCTCACTCAGCAGAGCTGGAGAATGCAGAGTTGGAGCAGCGCAGACCAGGGAAGGGAGATCTGCCATCTGCTCAGTGTATACATGAAAGCAACATGTTGTCACGGCCACAGTTTTGGCCGTGACTCCTTGGGAGCCGCATACTGTTGCCCGCGGTTTTGTGTTGTAGTTTCAACCGCAGCTTGAGGCATAATGTAGTTGGTCTCAGGTGCGGTTGCCGCGGACAACAGCTATGTGTGCAGTTTCCTAGGAGTTGTGTGTATGTATGCACTTTTGTATGTCGGTGTGCACTCTCTGTTTTGTGTGGTGTACACTTACATCTTCTCCTCACTGTGGTTGCCCGTGGCAACGTTTGGTTGCATGGTGTACATGTGGTGGCAGTGTCCCGGCCTTCGGGCTGACTCCCAGGACATGGTTGCCACCCATGTCGTTGCCTGCGGCAACAGCCACAGTGTGTTTCTGAGTTGGACACTTTCCCTTTTAATTTATGTTTTCCTTCCCTGGTGTTGGAAGGGTTAACCTCCTTCCTAGTGTGTGTGTGCACTGGATGTGTCTGACTGTGGGTGTGGCTTCTTGGCCTATAAAGCCTCACTGCTTTTGCAGGTCTGCAGGTTGCTTCAGCCATGCTTAGCTGAAAGCAGCCTCCTGTGGTATTATCTGCCTGTGAGAGCCACCCCTGTGGTCATAAAGAAAATGTCACTTTATGTTTTATGTCATGTTGTGTGAGATGTCCATCTGATGTTCTGTTGGGTCCTTCCTTCGTTTGGTTTGTGCAGCTAATGGTTCTGGATTCTGTGTGTTCTCAGGGATCCAGTCAGCAAGGCTGTGGCAGGTTGGTTGAACTACTTAGTTCACCTGCCATTTCCGTTAGTCTGTTTTGGTTCCCCTTTTTCCCAACAGCTTGGCCAGTGAGACTCCTGCTCCTCTGTGCCTAGAAGGAGTAGGTCGTCTTACCCTGACTCCTAGCGCAGGGACCGGACGGAGGGTGAGTTAGGGATCCGAGGTTCCTGCGCATGGGTCCTCCTACCTTTAAGGTCGGCCCATGCAGTTAGGAGTTAGGGTCAGGGTAGGGACGTTATTAGGAGGTGACCTGCTCCCTATCCTGTTCTCCTGGCCGAGTAGACCAACAGCATCTGGCACCGCACGGCTGAGGATTTTCCCCATCCTCAGCCGTGACACATGTGGTAAGAGGACCCCTTTGTGCTGCAGGAGATTAACCCTTTAGGGGGAGGGCTCTGGTTACTGACACTTTTGGGGGGCTATTGTTACTGGCTAGTGAGGGATTAGCCTCAGGGTGAGGGCAGTGGCGGCCATCTTAACTGAATAGTGAAATTGCAGTTTTATGCAGACTGGTTGCTAAAGGCCTATTCTTATTAAATATGGGGTAAGTCAGTCTAATAGTAACTGATTCTGGAATATCATGTTATTAGTAACTACATATATGAAAATTGAAATTAGGGTCTAAATGTGACAGTGTCACGGCTGAGGATGGGGGAAACCCTCAGCCGTGAGGTGCCAGGTGTTTAAGTAGCTACTCGGCCATGAAGCCACAGGACAGGGAGCAGGTCACCTCCTACAGCGTCCCTACCCTGACCCTAACTCCTAACCTGCATGGGCCGACCTTTAAGGTAGGAGGGCCCATGCGCCGGAACCTCGGAGCCCTGTCTTACCCTCCGCAGATCCCTGAGCTAGGAGCTGGGTAAGGCAACCTACTCCTCCTTGACACGGAGGAGCAGGAGCCTCAATGGCCAAGCTGTTGGGAAAAAGGGGAACAGAAACAGCAATACGGAAATGGCAGGTGAACAGACATTCACCAACCTGCCACAGCCCTGCTGACTGGATCCCTAAACAGACAGGGATCCAGAACCGTTATGCTGCACAAACACATATGAAAATCCCAACAGACAAACTTGCTACAACACACACATAAAGACATAGGCATACATAAAACTTTAACTAAAACCTATACTCAAACTTAAACTTAAACTATGACCACAGTGGTGGCTCTCACTGGCGGATGAACAAACACAGGAGGCTGCTATCAGCAAGCATGCTGAAGCAACCTACTGAGCTCTGCAAGAGAGAGGGTCTTTATAGGCCCCAGTGGCCACACCCAAGGATTGGACACACCCAGTGACATCACACACACACTGGGAAGGAAGTTAACCCTTCCAGTAACACAGAAGGGAAAACAAACATACATAAAGGGAAAGTGCACACAAAAACTACAACACAGTGCACACAACAAACACACCTAACAAAAGGAACGTCAGGTGAGACCGCATGCCAGGGCAGCAAGCTACCTAGCGACGCTCAGGCTGCTCTGCTGCTAACAACAACACTGGTTGCCCGCGGCAACCACAAGTGAGGCCACAGACAAGCAGCCCTCACCCGTGGTTGAACGCCCATACAAAACCGCAGGCAACCGCATGCGGTAAAGGAGTCACGGTCATGGGCATGGCCGTGACGGACATTTATCCTTTAACACTGACAAATGTAAAGTTATGCACATGGGAAGGAATAATGCAAATCACCTGTACATACTAAATGGTAAAACACTGGGTAACACTGACATGGAAAAGGACCTAGGAATTTTAATAAACAGCAATTTAAGCCGTAAAAAACAGTGTCAGGCAGCTGCTGCCAAGGCCAATAAGATAATGGGTTGCATCAAAAGGGGCATCCGAGATGAGAACATATTCCTACCACTTTACAAATCGCTAGTCAGACCACACATGGAGTATTGTGTACAGTTCTGGGCTCCTGTGAACAAGGCAGACATAGCAGAGCTGGAGAGGGTTCAAAGGAGGGCAACTAAAGTAATAACTGGAATGGGGCAACTACAGTACCCTAAAAGATTATCAACATTAGGGTTATTCACTTTAGAAAAAAGACAACTGAGGGGAGATCTAATTACTATGTATAAATCTATCAGGGGTCAGTACAGAGATCTCTCCCATCATCTATTTATCCCCAGGACTGTGACTGTGACGAGGGGACATCCTCTGCGTCTGGAGGAAAGAAGGTTTGTACACAAACATAGAAGAGGATTCTTTTTTTTTTTAAACAAAATTTTATTTATTTTGATTTATCAAAAAATTCATTTACAATATCCAATGTTTACAAAGCTGTGTTACATACATTTCTTGATAAAATTTACACTGGTTTGACAAAATGTCATGTTCAATGAAACTTCAGTTCAAACTCCCCCCCCCCCCCTTCCCCCACCCCCCTCAGCTTCAAGAGGATCAGGTCCCATCCTATCAACAAGGCATTAGATAACCTATTGTTCCAATTTACCTAACGCACCCTTTAATTGTTCTCGTAAGTACCAGGATGTTTGCTTCAACGGGTTCATCAATGCTTTAATTTCCATGATCTCTAGCACATTAATAATGAATCCTTTCCACCTGTTCATCAGCTTATACAAAGCTTTATCCGTATTTTGTTCTGCTAAAAATAATTCTCTGTATAAACACCATTTTACTTGTATGACAACCTCTCCGATTGAAGGTGCTGTCTGCTGCAACCAGTTCTTCAGTATGCACCTTTTTGCTGTCAAAATACATATATGCGTAATCTGTGCTACTTTTGTGTCTTCTGGATAGTAGTGGAACAATATAAGCCCTGGGACTAACGTAATCTCAATATGTAAGATGTTTTTAAGCCATTTTGAGAAAGATGACCAAAACTTCACTATTTTAGGGCAACTCCATAAACCATGTAGTAAATTGGAGTTTTCTAGGCCGCATTTCGGGCACTGCATTATTTTTCTTGCCTGTATGGCCAACTGTGTTTTATAAAACCCGTATATAGCCCTGTGGGATATTCTGAATTGTGTCTCTCTCCAGATTTCACATGGGATCAACCTTCTCAGGTACAACCATCCCTTCAAAACATCTTCATGCGTGCATTGCCCGTCAAGTTCTTTCTCCCACGCCTTAAACGGATATATAGGAAAGTTATCCTGTCTAGCCCCCAATAACCTGCCATGTAAGTCAGATAAAGATAATGGGGAGGAAGCTGTGCCTTTTAATAAGTCAAATCTATTTGTGGGGAATTCTTTTTTAAGATCTATTACCCTACACTTTAAAAAATTGTAAACCTGGTGATACGACAGATAGTGACCAGAACCTAACGCATATTTATTGCACAGTTCTTCAAAACTAAAATAGCGTTGTTCCGCATTATGCCATATGTCATTTACTGAATGTATTCCCTGCATTCTCCATTCACGGAATTGTTTATTGTGTCTGCCTTCCACAAATTCGGGGTGATCCCAAATAGTCATGTACTTTGATATTGTAAAAGGTAACCCATATTCCTTGCGTATCGCCTTCCATGTTGCTACCGTGTCCTTTATTATAAGACTCTTTTTCAAGTAGGATGGTAAATTAGCAAACTTTGTGTGGAGGAGCCCTATCAGGGACCAAGGAGCAGCCAGTTCCGATTCTAGTTTGTAATTAGAATAACTATGTCTTCCTGATAACCAGTCTAAGACATGCCTGAGGTTGCTTGCTAGATTATATCTCCTAATGTCAGGGAAATTCACTCCTCCCTTTTCCCTAGTAAGCTGAAGTTTTCGCAATGATATTCTCGGGCGTTTGCCTTTCCATATAAAGTATCTGAACGCCGATTCTAAGGTCTGTATGTCTGAATGCCTAATTAGTAATGGTATTGTTTGCATAGGATATAACAGGCGTGCAAAACTGATCATTTTAAATAGATAGCATCTGCCCATTATAGAGATTGGAAGATGTCTCCATCTATCAATGTCTCCCTGCATTTTTTGCACCAAATGAGGGTAATTTAGTGAGTAAATCGATTCCGGTGCTTTCCCTATATTTATACCTAAATACCTGACTGTGTTTTTGGCAATTTTAACCGGACAGTTGCGATGGTCAAAATTTCTGGTCTGACATGTCTGAGAAAGAAGCAGCAGTTCACTCTTATCTGCGTTTACTTTAAAGCCTGACACTCTACCAAAATCTACAAGTTTCTTAAACAGAGTTGTTAGATCTCTTTCCGGTTTCTCTAAGAAAATTAAAAGATCATCAGCGTACAAAGCGTGTTTTATTTCTTTGGAACCTATCCTGATTCCTTCTATCTCACCGGTATTGCTAAGATAGCGGGATAAGGGCTCTAAGGCGATATCAAAAAGTAACGGTGAAAGTGGGCAACCCTGCCTAGTCCCCTTGCCGATGTCAAAAGCAGACGAGAGAAAACCTGGTGTGTGTATCCTGGCTGAAGGATTCGCGTACAGTACTTGAATATATGTTCTAAAATTCCCTTCTAACCCTATCCTGTCCAAGACTTTATTCATCCATCCCCAGCTTACATTATCAAATGCTTTCTCGGCATCTATGGTTAGTAAAGCTGGGGATGGATGTAATTCAGGTCTCATTTTTATTTAATCTAATACTGTAAGTACTTTTCGGATGTTTGTTACTGCCGAACGGCCCTTAATAAATCCTACTTGTGAATCCGAAATGATCTTAGGAAGTATACCTGCTAACCTTTCAGCTAGTATTTTGGACAAAATTTTTATATCCGTGTTAATCAAGGATATCGGCCTGTATGAAGTGGCCTGTAGGGGATCCCTACCTGGTTTCGGGATTAACTTTATGTGTGCCGTATTCGCAGAGTTTGGGAGTAGTAGCCCTGATGAATGTGAATTAAAAACTTTTGCCAGGAGTTATGAGGTTCTTCCTCCCAGAATTTTATAAAATTCTCCCGAATATCCATCCGGACCAGGGGCTTTTCTTAGTTTTAGGTTTGATATGATACTCTGTACTTCTTGAGCCGAAATAGGGGCATTAAGTATATCCAAGTCTTCTTGGGACACACTTGGGAGACTAATAGCATCTAACCAACTGTTCCCGGCTTCCACATCATCCTTATGACTCTTGTATAGGTTGCTATAAACGTCCCTGATGATTTCATTTATACTTTTAGGGTCATGTTTTAGTGAGCCATCCTTATCTTTTAGGGCCAGAATCGGGGTCATGTGCTGGTAACCCTTAGCTATATTCGCCAATAATCTCCCCGTTTTATTCCCGAATTTATATATCTGTGCGTCGACCTTAGATTTATATAACAGCTCCTTCTTTTGCAACCAATATTCATATTCCTGCTTCTCTGTCTTCCATTTTGCTTCCGAATTGCCTGTTGGATTTGTTGTAAATTCTCTATAAGCTGTTCTGAGTTTTAACCCATGTGACTCTATCTCATTTTTTATTTTATTTTTGAGACCTGCAACATGAGAGATCAATCTCCCCCTCAGTACCGCTTTCCCTGCATCCCACGTTAACTGAGCATTATCGGGTATATTATTATCTCCAATATATTCGTCCCACCAACCTATCATCAGGTTGTGAAAATCTTTATTTTCATATAAATCCGAAGGGAAGCGCCATATGTAATCAGTCCCTCTAGGCGTATGGTCTTGCAGTTCAATTGTAATCGGCACATGATCCGAGATCACTATATCTTCAATAGAGGAAGATGTGCATCTCCCAAATAAATTACCTGACATCAGTAAGTAATCTATTCGCGACCATGATTTATGTACTGAGGAATAATATGTATAGTCGCGTCCCTCCGGATTTAATGTTCTCCAAGTGTCTATTAATCCTAAAGTCTCCATGAGATCCTGTAGAATTTTAGTATTGCGTTGCTTGTGAGGATCTGTTCCCCTATCCGTTCTTCTATCTTCCCCCCAATCTGCTATTAGGTTTAGGTCTCCTCCAATTATCTTATCTGCTGCTTGGTCTCCCAGCACTCTTTCCATGACTGCTCTATAAAACCCTTCGCTAGAATCATTGGGACCATATATATTATATATACTCACTACTTTATTCATTGACTGTATGGAGACTTGTGCAATTCTGCCCTCTTTGTCACATGAATGGGAGGTTACCTGATAATTGAGATTTTTCCTAATCAGAATCAGCACTCCAGCTTTACGTTTGTTTGCCTTAGATCCATATACTTCCCCCACCCATAGTTTTCTCATCCTATGAAAGTCTTCCTCTCCCAGATGTGTTTCCTGTAAGAGGGCGATGTCTGCCCCTAACCTGTTTAAGTGTCTCAGTATCATCAACCGTTTCTGTGGGGATCTCAGCCCTCTCACGTTCCATGAGACCACTTTAACCATTGTCAAATATCTTAGGGTATGCCCTTGTAATCTCCCTAAGGAGCCATAGTAATCTAATCTCTAGCCGGACCCTCTTGAAGCTGTTTAACCTCCCCAAACATCCCACCCTCCCCTCCCCCTCCCCAACAACGTTCACCATTATCACTGAACATTCACTTTTCTCTAAAATCCCTAACTTCCAGACTTCACTTCTTCCCAACATGACAGGGTAAGTATGAAAAGTATTATAACATATACGTATCCTACTATGCATTCTCATCTTCTGTCCCTCGCTCTCTTTACATCTAGGTACGCAATATATGCTATCAAGGGACAAATTGTCTGCTAACTCTTTGAACAAAACATTACCAGGCTGGTGATATCACAGTTATTCTTCGACGTCACCTTCCTAACTGGAACATACATTATGAGACTATAAATTTGTGCATCTTGTAATAAACATTTCAGCAATATTTACTTCTACCTCTGCAGTATCTAGTCTCCATTCTGACTTATGTCTGTACCACTACATAAAGATATACTATCAGGTCTCACGTCCATTTTGTGGTCTCTGACGTTGATCTTTTGGATGTGATGGATTCCATCTTTCAAACGGGGGAGAGTTCCATGCTTTCGGCAGTCTCTTGCCTATGTCATTCTCCTGCTGATTCTCTTCATAGCTGCCTCTGGGGTCTTCTAGCAACTCCTTGAACTCCTCCGGACTTGAATATACATCTATTTGACCATCTGCTTGAAAAATCTTCAAGATTGCTGGGTACATTAAAGCAAATTTTCTCTTTTGCTGAAAGAGCTTTGAGCAAATCTGCGAAAAGGCCCTGCGGCGCCTCGTGACCTCCGCTGAAAAGTCGCCGAAAATCAGAATGCGGTGTCCTTTTATTTCCAGATCTCTGGACCGGCTCTTATATAAACGTAATATTTCCGCTTTTTCAAAATAGTCTAAATATCTCACGATGACTTGTCTTCGCCTTTGAGCTCTGTTATCTTCTCCTCCCCGACCGTCTGCCGTATTTCTCACCGGGCCTACACTGTGCGACCTCTCCGCTCTGCAGTTGGATTGAAGCCCTAATGCAGCAGGTATATCCCTTTCACAAATGAGGTGAAGCTCTTTCCCTGAGATGGATTCTGGGAGACCTACTATGCGAAGATTATTTCTTCTGGCACGGTTCTCAAGGTCGTCTATCTTCTCCCACAGCCTTTTATTATCCGTCGACATACCTTGTATATGTTGTTGCAGGGATTGTACTTCTATCTGCAGTGACTGTACCCCATTCTCCACTGTCTCCAAGTGCTCTGTGTTTCGCGCCACTTCACTTCGCAGCACTGTCAGGGTTGTCGCTACTGTAGTGGATAATGACTCCTGTAGGTCTGGTAATATTCGGTTCGCTACCTCCAGGGCCAGCCTTTTATAGTTCACCTGAGGTGACATCTCCTCTGCAATATCCGCTCCAGATGCTTGGCTGTCAGTTAGCTGTGGAGTGTCGTCTTCTTCTTCAGGTACTATCATGATCGGCTCCGCCATCTTTGGTGTATCTGCGTCAGCCTTGGCGCCTCTTGGTTGCGTTTTCCCTTTCGATTTTCCCCCCATAACTTTTATATAACGCTCCATGCGACAAGTTCGCCGCTGTTGGATCTTTTTTGGCTTTCTAGCCTCGCAGAATCGGGGGTTATACAGGGTTTTTGAGCAATCCGGGACGGAGCTGCGCTCACTTGCCGCTTGTCATATCGGCGCCGGAACCGGAAGTCCGAAGAGGATTCTTTACGGTAAGAGCAGTGAGACTATGGAACTCTCTGCCTGAGGAGGTGGTGATGGTGAGTTCACTAAAAGAGTTCAAGAGGGGCCTGGATGTATTTCTGGAGTGTAATAGTATTACAGACTATAGTTACTAGAGAGGGGTCGTTGATCCAGGGAGTTATTCTGATTGCCTGATTGGAGTCGGGAAGGAATTGTTTCCCCCTTAAGTGGGGAAAATTGGCTTGTACTTCACAGGGGATTTTTTGCCTTCCTCTGGATCAACTTACAGGATAACAGGCCGAACTGGATGGACAAATATCTTTTTTCGGCCTTATATACTATGTTACTATGTTCACAATACTCATATACTTTTTGACATATTTTGATTATGAATCATGTATATTGATATGTAATTATGTTGATTGATGTACAATTGTTTGCACATGCACTTTATATATATAAGCATGGCTTGTTCATATGCACAACTGCTTAAGAAAGGCTCTAACATTGAGCCGAAACGTCGCATCCACATGGGTGAATACATTTTTCTTTACTTTTTCAATTACCTCAGAGTGCTGCCTGTTTGAATTTTTTGCATATTTTAGATACACGTAGATAGATAGATAGATAGATAGATTTGTTAAAATCATCAAAAGGTAGTTTGATAGTTCAAGATCAGAAGACAAGAAACTTATGGCTGGACTTATTCTATTCCAAGTATCTTAGTAATACTTTTGTTATCTACATACAGTTGCAAGAAAAAGTATGTGAACCCTTTGGAATGATATGGATTTCTGCACAAATTGGTCATAAAATATGATCTGATCTTCATCTAAGTCACAACAATAGACAATCACAGTCTGCTTAAACTAATAACACACTAAGTCAACAATTCTTAATCGTAGGTCTTCTGAGAGCTCTTTTGTGCGAGGCATCATTCACATCAGGCAATGCTTCTTGTGAAAAGCAAACCCAGAACTGGTGTGTGTTTTTTATAGGGCAGGGCAGCTGTAACCAACACCTCCAATCTCATCTCATTGATTGGACTCCAGTTGGCTGACACCTCACTCCAATTAGCTCTTGGAGATGTCATTAGTCTAGGGGTTCACATACTTTTTCCACCTGCACTGTGAATGTTTACATGGTGTGTTCAATAAAAACATGGAAACATTTAATTCTTTGTGTGTTATTAGTTTAAGCAGACTGTGATTGTCTATTGTTGTGACTTAGATGAAGATCAGATGACATTTTATGACCAATTTGTGCAGAAATCCATATCATTCCAAAGGGTTCACATACTTTTTCTTGCAACTGTATACATAACATGCAAATTCACATGTACTTTATGATGATTTTATAGAAGTGGATTTTGTTTTCTAGTTTCTCATGTGAGCAAATATTTTTTTAACAAACCTCAAAGCATTTTTGCCATATCTTTTCGATCAGATTATATATAAACTCCTTTGCCTTCAGGAAATCATGACTCTGTATGCTTCCAGATCCATCTAGAACTATAGCTATCTCTGTTCCTGTAAAAATGTAAGACATTGTGGTTACAATAGATATGGCATTTTCAGCAGAACTGCAGCTAAAAACACAAAAATTTCGAAAAGCTTCTATTCGCTTCTATCAGTTTAAAGGGTTTCTGTCACCCTGCAAAACTCTTTTTTTTTTTTTTGGATAGTTAGATTCCTCATAGTGCGATATAGGAGAATATAATGCTCTTACCTACTTTCATGCGGCCGATTCTTTATAAAACGAACTTTTATAATATGTAAATGAGGGCTCTACCAGCAAGTAGGGCGTCTACTTGCTGGTAGCTGCTGCAGAAATCCGCCCCCTCGCCGTGTTGATTGACAGGGCCAGCCGTGATCTCCTCCTCCGGCCGGCCCTGTCAGTAATTCAAAAATCGCGCGCCTCGCGTCATTCGGCGCAGGCGCTCTGAGATGAGGAGGCTCGTATCCTCAGCACTCCCTCAGTGCGCCTGCGCCGATGGCATCACCAAAAGAGAAGACGTCATCGGCGCAGGCGCACTGAGGGAGTGCTGAGGATACGAGCCTCCTCATCTCAGAGCGCCTGCGCCGAATGACGCGAGGCGCGCGATTTTTGAATTACTGACAGGGCCAGCCGGAGGAGGAGATCACGGCTGGCCCTGTCAATCAACACGGCGAGGGGGCGGATTTCTGCAGCAGCTACCAGCAAGTAGACGCCCTACTTGCTGGTAGAGCCCTCATTTACATATTATAAAAGTTCGTTTTATAAAGAATCGGCCGCATGAAAGTAAGTAAGAGCATTATATTCTCCTATATCGCACTATGAGGAATCTAACTATCCAAAAAAAAAAAAACGAGTTTTGCAGGGTGACAGAAACCCTTTAAGAGAAGAGAAGAGAAGTAATGTGTTAATGCTATAAAAATACTTAAAGTCCTAGAAACTAAATTAACGAGCAATGATGAAATATGTAGACCAATGAAATATTGGGTAACAGGAGGAAATTAAGTGGTTCAAAGGCCCTGGGCTGTTCTTCAAGTTTGGGCTCCGAGTAAAAAAAAGTATACTGCACAGTATACCGCACCACCAGCTCTCGTTCTAAAGACAAGATAAAGTCAACAAATATTTAGGCTAGAGTTAAAATCTTCCTGCAGGCTGTTCTGGCAGAGGAACAACCCTCTGGAGTTCATTGTTTCTGTAATAGCCGGATACTGCCTTTACCCTGCTGGAGCCCATTGATATGCAAACAATAATTCCAGAAACAGAACGGATCCCGGACGGTTTCCATTATAGTCAATGGGGCCTGGTGGTGCTCAGCCCTTTCTGGCTACAGTATGCCAAATATAATGAACTCTGACAAGATGTTAACGCAAGTGTGAAACTAGCCTTAGATGAATATTACATTAGATGCTATCAAACATACAGGAAAATACACCACTACATACTTATTACATCCAGTAACATGATGTGTCCTATAATGTAGATCTTCTCCTTCCTCCTTTTCTCCATTGGAAGCAGACCTCCATGATGACATATTTCAACCACGTCTTGGCTCTGTGGTTTGCCATAGAGACATCTTAGATTTCCTACTTTTCTATTATCTTCGCCTCCTGGTGCCTCAACATTGTTATCCTGTTTCTACCCCCAATACTGTGCCCGCTGTGTTCTCCAATGTCCCCAAATATTATACTGCAGAAATTATAGTGCCATACAGACAGTCCCCCCACAGTAATACTGCTCTCATAAGTCGCATCCATAGTAATTCTCTCCCAGAGTGCCGTAATAAATAATAGTGCCCCTACATTGCCCTCAAAAGTGATAATGCTACCCAAGAGTGATTCCATTTGTAGCAGTGGTCTACATTTTGTGCCCACTAATAATAATCCGCCCCACAGTACCCCCAGTAGTGATAATGCACTCATAGTGCTGCCAGTAGTATAAAGTTCCCTACAGTGCCCCAGTACTAATAAAGCCCCTCTATGAGGCATTCCTATATAGCCCCCAATAGTAATAAGGCCCCCTATAGTTCCCCCAGCAGTTTAATGTCTTCTATAGTACCCCCAGTAGTTACAATGTGCTGTCTAGTGCCCCCAGAAAGTGCTCCCAGTAGTTATATTGCCCCTTATACTGCCTCAAGTTATTATATGCCCCCAGTATTGCTACAATAATTAAAATATGATACCCTAGTAAGGCCCCTGGTATTCATAGTGCCCTCCATGTAGTACCCTCAGTAGCCATATTGCCCCCTTTTAGAGCCCCCAGTATTTATAATGCCTCCTTGTGGTGCCCCTGTAGCTATAGTTTCCCCAGTAATAGTGACAAAAAACAAAAACAAAATACTCACCTCACTCCTGCCATCTACAATGCAGGTCACAGCCCTCTTCCAGCCTGAGTTGCCTGCATCCTGACACAGGCAGTTGCATCATTGCACTGCCTGAGACCCTGCACAGGTAATTGCTATGATATCACCTCATCACTACCATCTGCGCCACTCTATGGCCTCATAGGCTTCAGGCCTAGTGACCTGTGGCCTATGAAAGTGAACGATAGAGACAGGAGCCATGGCTTCCTGCACCCAACCACAGTGCTGAAACGCAGGGCACTGGGAAAAACATGCAGGGCCCAAACTCTGAATGTATTTGCCTAGAGATTCCCAGAAATATCAATGGGCATTTTGGGTAGAAGCGGACACCCAAAATGCCTTATTGTAACCCGACATTGTTGGGGTAATTGCAGAACAAATGCATTGCCATTGCTAAACATTGCTCACATTTAAAGAGGTTTCTCACTAAAACATCTACTTTCTGTGTACACTATTAGGGCAGGACCTCTTATAAGGGTGTCCGCTGCTCTGGACTTACTGTGATAATATCTGCCCATCCATGTAATACAAGGACAGCCGTTCAGTTCAATGGCCACCATTTAAGACTGCTGTAACAGCAGATTGCCAAGGTTTTGACAGCGAGACCTGATGGTGATTGGTTCATTCCAGGGCAGGCTTAAAGGGGTTTTCCCATCTAAGAGAATGGGGGCATATCGCTAGGATATGTCCTAATTGTCTGATAGGTGCGGGTCCCACCTCTGGGACCTGCACCTACACTGAGAACGGAGTCCCGAAACCTATGGCGGGCGCATTGCGCATGCACAGCCGCCCTCCATTCATTTCTATGGGGCCATCGAAATAGTGATCTGCTATTTCTGTCGGCCCCATAGAAATGAATGGGAGTGGTGGCCGCACAAGCGCGGTGCATTCTTTTTCTCTACTACTTTTTCTCTACTACCCAGGGTCATCTGGCCACCACCTTCCCCTCTCAGTTCTCAGTGTAGGTGGGGGTTCCAGAGGTGGGACCGGCACCTATCAGACGATGGAGGCATATCCTAGCGATATGCCCCCGTTGTCTTAGATGGGAATACCCCTTTAACTTCAGGCCTCATGCACACATTTGTGTCCATATTGCGGTCTGCAAACCATGGATCTGCCAAATATAGATATTTCCGGGTGCAATCTGCATTTTTTTCCCATCACTAGAAATGACTATTCTTGTTTGCAATATGTACAAGAATAGGACATGTTGCATAATTTGCGAAACGAACATGTGGATGTGGACAGCTCATGGATGACACAGGAAGGGGTTGTCATGGTGAAGTAATCCCTTTAAAGGGTTTGCTTGATCTTAAATCCAACATCCCCAGGGGTTTTTGTTCTCCTTAACATAAAAAACACCACTTACCTGTCCGTGTTCATGCTGTGTTCATGGTTGCTTCCAGTCCCGAAAGGACCAGCAAGCATCTGGGTTCCATGACTTCTTCATCCAATCACAGGACTCAGCAGTTATATCAGCTTGAATCATCACCACTATCACCATATCATTCCAGTCGATATCACTGCTGAGACCTGTGATTGGCTGCAGCAGTCACGGGACTCAGCCATTTCCTGGGAACAGAGCAGTGGCAGGACCATGGACAGGTGTGTAAGCATTACAATATAATACAATTCTCCTGCAGTGTCTGTGGAATGTATGGTTGGCCCCAATCTTGCCTGGGGTTCCTGATGCCAGACCCACAGCAATCATCTGAATTTCTGAACATTGGGCCTTTAAATTCTAGTAATCACTGGACACATTTCAAAAATGTGAATGTTGTGGGGGAGGCATACAGACTTACATTTTGTAAAATCTTAGTTACCTCCAATTACGGATGAGCGAATCGACTTCAGATGAAACATCCTAAGTCGATTTGCATAAAACCTTGTTTCAATACTCCATACAATATTAGAATGTATTGGCTCAGATGAGCCAAAGGTATTACTTCGCAAAGTCTCGAGAGACTTCATAACTTAATAAATTAATTTCTACTGTAAAAAAAAACATTTCCTGAACTCGGGTTTGGTTCCAAGGTACTACTTCGGCTCATCTGAGCCAATACATTCTAATACTGTACGGAGTGCTCGCTCCGTACAGTATTCGAACAAAGTATTATCGGATGTTTCATCCAAAGTCAATTCGCTCATCCCTACCTCCAATCACCTTAAACAGATGTTGACAAAATTGTTGATAGCCTTTTGTTAAAGAAAAAAAAAACACAATGGTCACTGAAATAACTTGAAACTGACAAAAGTAATAATGAATAAAAATGTACTGAAAATTAGTTAATGACCAAGCTTTCTGACACTGGGCAGCACTTTTCGCTCTAGAATGCTTTAATAGTCTTGAGATTTCAGCCCCAAAACATAACCTAGCCTCCTCTACAGTTTCACAGATGGTGCAATGTTCTTTTTTTATTTATATGCTTCATTTTTGAATCTGTGAACATACAGTACAGACCAAAAGTTTGGACACACCTCCTCATTTAAAGAGTTTTCTTTATTTTCATGACTATGAAAATGGTAGATTCACACTGAAGGCATCAAAACTATGAATTAACACATGTGGAATTATATACATAACAAACAAGTGTGAAACAACTGAAAATATGTCATATTCTAGGTTCTTCAAAGTAGCCACCTTTTGCTTTGATTACTGCTTTGCACACTCTTGGCATTCTCTTGATGAGCTTCAAGAGGTAGTCCCCTGAAATGGTTTTCACTTCACAGGTGTGCCCTGTTAGGTTTAATAAGTGGGATTTCTTGCCTTATAAATGGGGTTGGGACCATCAGTTGCGTTGAGGAGAAGTCAGGTGGATACACAGCTGATAGTCCTACTGAATAGACTGTTAGAATTTGTATTATGGCAAGAAAAAAGCAGCTAAGTAAAGAAAAACGAGTGGACATCATATCTTTAAGAAATGAAGGTCAGTCAGTAAGCCGAAAAATTGGGAAAACTTTGAAAGTAAGGGCTATTTGACCATGAAGGAGAGTGATGGGGTGCTGCGCCAGATGACCTGGCCTCCACAGTCACCTGACCTGAACCCAATCGAGATGGTTTCAGGTGAGCTGGACCGCAGAGTGAAGGCAAAAGGGCCAACAAGTGCTAAGCATCTCTGGGAACTCCTTCAAGACTGTTGGAAGACCATTTCAGGTGACTACCTCTTGAAGCTCATCAAGAGAATGCCAAGAGTGTGCAAAGCAGTAATCAAAGCAAAAGGTGGCTACTTTGAAGAACCTAGAATATGACATATTTTCAGTTGTTTCACACTTGTTTGTTATGTATATAATTCCACATGTGTTAATTCATAGTTTTGATGCCTTCATAGTCATGAAAATAAAGAAAACTCTTTGAATGAGAAGGTGTGTCCAAACTTTTGGTCTGTACTGTAGAGCTGATGTGACTTGCCAAAAAGCTCCCCAGTTTTTCCAAAGGACAGTCTTCCAGAAGCTATGTGGCTTGTCATTATGCATTTTGGCAAATTCTAGTCTAGCTTTTAATGATTTGCTTTCAACAGTGGTTTCCTTCTTGGTTGTCTTCCATTAAGTCCACTTTGGCTAAGATAGCGATGGATGGTGCAATCTGACATTGATGTACCTTGACCTTGAAGTTCACCTCTGATCTCTTTTGAAGTTGTCCTGGGCTCTATGGTTACCATTTGTATTATCTGTATCTTCAATTTGTCATGAAATTTCCTCTTGTGGCCACATCCAGGGAGGTTGGCTACAGTCCCATAGACCTTAAACGTATGAATAATATATGCAACTCTAGTAACAGGAACATCAAGCTGTTTGGAGAAGGTCTTATAGCCTTTACCTTTAACATGTTTGCCTATAATTTTCTTTCTAATCTCCTGAGACAACTCTCTTGTTAGCTTTCTTTGGTCCAAAGATCAGTGTGGTACACACCATGATACCAAACAGCACAGTGACTACTTTTCACCCTCTAAATAGGCAGACTGACTGATTACAAGTTTGAAGACACATGTGATGCTAATTATAGGACACAACTTAGCTTAAAGGGATTGTCTCACTTCAGCAAATGGCATTTATTATGTAGAGGAAGTTAATACAAGGCACTTACTAATGCATTTTTATTATCCATATTGCTTCCTTTGCTGGATGGATTTTCCATCACATTATAAACTGCTTGAGCTAGCTGTCCCTCTTTCTCTTCAGAAGGCTGGCACCCTGGTCCAAGACTGGTGATCAAGGGTCGGTGGCAGCGTATCCCCGTCTCAGTCTTCTTCTCGTAGTCTGGCAGAGTCTCCTCTTCGAAGCACTGTTCCCTAACTGCAGCACACTATGGGCTCTGACTGCTCTCCTTATATATAGTTTTTGCTAGACTAGAACCTTCTAGTGGGAGTGAAGAAACTAAGCACAAACAGATACATTGTTTCAGCTCCCATCTGGTATAGACTTACATTAGAGCTTTAATGATACTCAATGGCAATGACACAGCAGGTTTTCCAGACAAAAAATGTTTCCAGACATAACAACATGGCTAAAACCAGACCTTTAAAAGGTCAGGCTGTCTGTTTTTTGGTGGTAAACAAGTCTGTGTTTTTCCCTCCAAAACATAGTCTTCTACCAGCTTCTCAATCAAAGCCCTAACAGTCTCTCAGTATTCATAAACCCTTTCCACAGAGCCATGTAAATACAGTGATAATGAACAGGATATATATCACAACATATATATAAAATGCAGTTACACAGTATTAAACAGTGCAAGTTAACCCTTTTAGGTGAAATAAAGTAAGAAGTTTTAACTTTGCATAGGGGATATAGGCAAATGTCCAAATGTCAAAGTACTTCCGCTCTAGGGCACTAAACAAGCATGACCTCCACTGATGGATTGCAGGGTGGTCGTAACCATGGAAACAAGCAGTGTATAATGTGGTGGAAAAATGAATCCAGCCAGCAAAGGACCAATATGGATAATAACAATACATTAGTAAGTGCCTTGTATTAACTTCCTCTACATAATAAATGTTATTTGCTGAAGTGAGACAATCCCTTTAACATGTCCTTATGGTCAAATAATTTTCAATCTTCTCTAGGGTTATCATAATTTTTCTCCAGGCCAGTTTCATTAGTTTGTTTTTAAAAATAATTCTGTCTAACCAGAATTCAAAAGAATTGTCTGATTTTCATTAGCTGATTTTCTGTACATTTTTATTTATTTTTACTTTTGTTAGTTTCAAGTTATTTAAGTTATTCTTTCTTTAATGGAAGGGAACAACAATTTTGTCCACGTGTGCAAGAAAATAAATCAGAATATCTACAGTGGTATATAAAAAGTGATATGAATCATAGTAAATAAACAGGTCATTCAGAAAAATACCTACCACCTTCTTCATCAATGTCATATACGTTATTATTGTTATTACTGTTTGTGCCTTCTTTATTGCCATTCTTTGATTCCAGTAATTTGTCAGTGAAATATACACCTAAAATAAAGAGTATTCAGAATTGTTAGTGAGAATTGAAAGGGAACCTGTCAACAGAAAATGCTCCGCAATCTGCAGGAAAGTGTCACGGTCATATTGGTGTTTGACCGTGACGCGGTTGCCGTGCAGACTGGTTGCCAGGGGCAATGTGTAGTTTGTGGTTTGCACGTGCACTTCCCCTTTAAGGTGTGCCTCCCTGCTGTTTGGTGTGCAAGGGGTTAATATTCTAGCTAGTGGGGATTAAGGTGTTTCCGGTCTGTGGCTGCAAGCTTGATATAAACCTGTGGCTTGCTGGCTGGATGTAGTTGTTCTACAGCCTTGTTTGGTGATGGAGCTCTGCTCCTTGCCTGGGTGATTCTGTCCAGTCCCTGAGGGCCACCTTATTGGACATAAATTGTCTTTCCTTATGTTTGCTCCTGATTCCCTACCTCACTTGTTATTTGTTAGGTGTAGGTTTATGTTCAGGGTGTGTTGTACGTCTTCATGGTTGTTGCATGTCTGGGCTGTTGTTGGTGTTTGTCCCTACATGTGTGTTTGATGTTTGCCCTGTATGTTGTAGCCTGTATGCAGCGCTGCTTGGGGCTGCCATGCACTGTGTGAGCATGGTGGGCTCTGGCAGAGTTGGTATGCTGGATTCCTGTGTGGGTTGTTTATACTGTGACCTGCTGTGTGTTCGGGCTCCTGTACTGATGCACGGGTTCCAGTTGTGGAGGCTTCGGCAGGTAAGTGAGTTGTTATGTTGTTCTTACCTGCCGATCCTCTTGCTGCATATGGTCTTTTCCTTTCCCTGCTGCTAGGCCATTTGAGACTCCTGTTCATCCATGTCTGTGAAGAACAGGTCGTCTCTCCCCGCTCCTATGTGAGGGATTACCAGGGCGACTCAGGGCCATAGGTATCCTGGTATGAGCCGTCCTACCATCCAGGTCCGCTCATACGGAGAGGAGTTAGGGTGAGGATTAGGGACGCAATAGGAGGTGACCTGCTCCCTGATTCCGGCGTCCTGGCCTAGCTGCTTCCCCTTTATCCCTTTACATTGTACGGTGGGGGGTTTTCCCCACTCCCCACCGTGACAGAAAGATTCAGTAAAATTTGTCATTTATTAATTTAGTTAGGAGTCATGTGGGTGGTCCTACTCAGTGACTAAGCATACAGAGATCAATCAGTGCATAGGACCGCCCACATGACGCCTAAGTACAGAAAGAGCAGAGATTTAAATTAATAAATTACATGTTTTACTCAATTTTTCCCATAAAACTATACATCAATCTGCTCAGCTCCTCCTGCTCTATAACATGCTGCCTGCAGATTGTGCCGCATTTTCATGGTGACAGGGCCCCTTTAATATGAGAAGTCACTATTCATCTATAGAGTAGTATGGATTGACTTGTTTAGTTTAAACTTAGTTTAATGCAGTCTTGAGTGATTTGTGTTCTGGAAAGTTTAGTTGACACTGTACGGTAATTTAGTGGAAGAAAATGTGACAATTCCAATATAGGTTGAAAGTGAAGTGTCTATCAACAGGCTTGTTGACTGCTTCCAATAACAAAAAGGGCACACATAATAGGGGAGATCTCCTAGTACTGTACTTGGAAACCCTTATCCAAGCCTTGCAGGAGAAGTAATTGGCTTAAAGGGTTGTCCTGGAAATAATATTCATGACCAATACTCTGGATAGGTCATCAATATCAGATCAGCTGTGTCTGACTCCCGGGACCCCAGCTGATCAGCTGTTAGAAGAGGCCAGGAACGCAGCCTCTCCCTAGGCCATGTGACGTCAACATACATCAGTCAAATGACCTAGTTGCAGCTTAGTCCCATTGAAGTGAATGGGCCTGAGCTGCAATACCAAGCACAGCCTCTATACTATGTACGGCGCTGTGCTTGGAAAACTGCTGGGAGTCCACAGCGCTCACCAGACTTCTCCTAAAGCGTGGTGGCTCCCTAAAGCAGATGATTGTCAATGGTGTCGGGACTCAGACTCCCGCCCATGTGATAATGATAACCTATCCTGAGTATAGGTTATCATTATCATTAAATGGATAACACCTTTAAATTCTCATGTAGAACCCTTTTTAAAAGGAAACTTGTTTCTCTAACCTATGACTGATTCTGCCAAAAGCAGGAGATACCCTCACAGACATGCTCTATGTTCTAGCTCATTCGTTAAAGCATTGACACCCCGTTCTATGACATTGCAATGTTCTAATAGGGAACAGGGAGGGTTGTGTATTGTGTTCATCAAATAGAACTGTCTGAATAGGTTTGCAGTGAGACCTATTGACCTTCAGAATTTATCACTGTTCCATTGCACCCACTATTTGGACCCAGCACCTCAACTGTATGTACAGCTCATAGGGATGACATGTCACATTAGGAGTGTAAGCAGACATGGCAGACAACCAAGCTATGAAGAACTCTGGAGGAACGAATAATAAGAAGTTTATTATTTTAGACTTTGGTTTTTTTTCTCTCTGAAACCCCTATAAATAACATTCATTAATATTAATATATTTTCCTCCATTGTAAACATCTTTATTATCCTTAACTATCAAGAATATTGAACTTTTTACAAAGTTATTCACTTTTTCCTAATGAATTCATATATCATGATGTTCTCTGGAATGTTTTTACACTATTTTTACTTATTCCGAGTTTTATCTCTAACATTATTCACCTTCAGTGAGTAATGGTCCATTTTTAGCATTGTTGTTGTTGTTATTGTTGCTGTCTTTGTTCTTGCTCTTTTTCTCCTCCAAAAAGTCAAACACTGCATGAGATATGTACTAGAATCAATCAAATCTAAAATACATATAGTAACTAAATATGATCCAAAATAGTAAACACACAAGTAGTGCCACATGTTAGTACTGTTATTTGTGCAACATTTTTACTGCATTAAATGGCATTAAAATGGCCACTACCCTTTAAACATAATTTGCATCAATCAATAAACTTTGTAATATATCTTAGCAGAGAAAAATGCCTCTTTCTCCATTTATCAAGCTTTTTACTCAGATTTTTCTGCTAATTCCATGCTAATACTGTCATCTCACTGAAGATTCTGATTACACTTGGCAATCAAAGGCTATGGAGAGGGAAATGGAGGTGGTGCGAGTTGCAAGAAAGAAGCATTTTTCTTTGATAAGATGTATTACAAAGTTTATTATATTAATTTATACTATTGATCTAAGTTTAAAAAAAAGTTTGTGTCAATAAAAATTTGGAAATGTATGTGAATTGGGTAGAATAACTGTAACTTCTATTTTTGGCATACATAAATGTCATTATAAGGCCCCTTTCACACGGCGAGTATTCCACGCGGATGCGATGCGCGAGTTGAACGCATTGCACCCACACTGAATCCTGACCCATTCATTTCTATGGGGCTGTGCACACGAGCAGTGATTTTCACGCATCACTCGTGCGTTGCGTGAAAATCGCCGCATGCTCCTCTTTGTGCATTTTTCACGTAACGCAGGCCCCATAGAAATGAATGGGGTTCCGTGAAAATCGCAAGCATCCGCAGGCAAGTGCGGATGCGGTGCAATTTTCACGCACGGTTGCTAGGAGACGATCGGGATGGAGACCCGATCATTATTATTTTCCCTTATAACATGGTTATAAGGGAAAATAATAGCATTCTTAATACAGATTGCATAGTACAATAGCGCTGGAGGGGTTAAATTTTTTAAAATAAATAATTAAACTCACCTTAATCCACTTGCTCGCACAGCCCGGCTTCTCTTCTGTCTTCTTTTTTGCTGTGTGCCGGAAAAGGACCTGTGGTGACATCACTTCGGTCATCACATGGTCCGTCACATGATCTTTTACCATGGTGATGGATCATGTGATGGACCATGTGATGACCGGAGTGACGTCGCCACAAGTCCTTTTCCTGCACACAGCAAAAATGAAGACAGAAGAGATGCCGGCTGCGCGAGCAAGTGGATTAAGGTGAGTTACATTTTTTTTTTTTTTAACCCCTCCAGCCCTATTGTACTATGCATTCTGTATTAAGAATGCTATTATTTTCCCTTATAACCATGTTTTAAGGGAAAATAATACAATCTACCCAGCACCTAACCCAAACCCGAACTTCTGTGAAGAAGTTCGGGTTTGGGTACCAAACATGACGATTTTTCTCACGCGAGTGCAAAACGCATTACAATGTTTTGCACTCGCGCGGAAAAATTGCGCATGTTACCCCAACGCACCCGCACCTTTTCCCGCAACGCCCGTGTGAAAGAGGCCTAACTAGAACTCTATCTGCCGCTGTTTTGTAAAAAACAGTCCAACTGCATGCTCAGGCATCACTCCATTCTAAAACCATCCATAGGAGAAGGAATGGATGTTACCTGTTTTAGCCATTGACAGGAGTTTCAGTAGATGTACCCACTAATCTTACATGTATCATTTATCCCAGATGATAAATTTAGTGTTAAAATCTCTTTATATGTAAGTTGTACAGTATTTTTCTGTTTTAGAGAGATAGGGGCAACTTATCCCCCCATGCCAGTGTTATGGTTTAAAAAAGTCACAAACCCAAATCTAGATGCAAGTGACGTTTCTATGCTGCCTTTAGCACTTTCCAAAAAAGTGGCATGGCGGCGGTAGAGTGTGGGTGGGTCTATGGATCTGACACATTTATCATTCAATTTTCTGGGGTAAATGAAGGCTGGTGTAGATTTCGGTTTAGGTGCAGAGACTGCCGGAGGATGCACCTAAGTTAAGATGAGGCATGTTCCTCAGCATAAATTAAGGTCATCTTCAGGCGTTGTGAGAGAAGTCATTATGAACTCCATCTTGTCTCTCGCTTAAAGGAGTTGTCTGGATTCAGAGCTGAACCCGGACATGTCCCCGTTTTCACCCAGGCAGAGCCTCTAATATGAGCATCGGAGCATTTCTTGCTCCAATGCTCTCCCTTGCTCTGCGCTGTATTGCGCAGGACAAGGGCTGTTTGTTTATATTTTTAACAATGCTAGGGGTTCCCGGTGACGTCACCATCACTGATGGGTGGACTTTAGAGCTAAAGCCAACCCATTAGTGCCGGTGACGCCACCAGGCTCACTGCTAGGCGGAAGCCTCCACCTAGCTTTACCCATGAAGAGCCCGGTACGTCACTGGATCTCCAAAAAAAGCCTTTACCCTGCCACAGGAGAGATGATCATCTCAGAGGGGCTGCCTGGGTGAAAACATGGATATGTCTGGGTTCAACTCTGAACCCAAACAACCTCTTTAATAGTATATCATATAACCCTGTATGATGTCTTTAGCAAAACTTTCTGTAGAAAGTCTTTGTCTGATTCTCCGAGATGCTCCTCTTCACACTGTTGCCTATTTTCAGAACCAGGGCTACATGGGGGGAAGGGGGGCAGGGGCAATGATTTTGCCCACAGCAACACAGGGGATGTCAAAGACCAACATAAAATGCCAGTCTTTGATAAATTTCCCCCATAGTGTCCATGTCCCACAGCAAACAGACTTCACATTTATTGTTGTAAACTGTGCAGTGAAATTAGATGAACATGATATTTACATAAATCTGCCCAATAACAATGCTTCATATAATATAATATACATACCGGTTGTTGCAAGATTAGAATAAACCTGCTCCTTCAAAGTGCCGTTCTCATTTGTACGCAACAAAGAAACTCCATTCAGTTCACCTGTTGTGGTTTTCTGTTTCCGCCCCTTGAACTGCTGACAAGTCTGTAAAAGAATAAGGATGGTTGTATTTTGCACGCAGAAAATTTAGGTGCGGAAACTGCATCAAAATTCCATGTGCTTTCAATCGGAATTTCCATGTGGAATCTGCACCAGGAATGAACTTTTCTCCCACAATGCGTTTTTTTCAATAAAACAATGGGAGGTAGATGGAAAGTGGATTTCATGTAGATTTTGTTGTAAGGATATTGGCCTAAGGATATTTTCACACCACATTAAATGCTGTGTACAATTACTGCAGCCCTGGAGGAGCGGAGAATGGTAGCGGTACTGGCTCTGGCTGTAACATTTAATCAGAATGGCAATCATCACAACAATGCCCCCTAGGGCCAGGGCTGTGATAAGAGGGCACACTCTTTCCTCCCTTGGGGCACACCCTGATGTTCGGGCTCCTGCCTGATGGTAGTTGGGGTGCCCTTGGTGTTGTGGTTTGGTACAAGTGCAAGGCAGGAGGTGTAGGTGCTGTGGCCACCGATACAGGGTGAAGGAGTCAGTAACCAGGCCGATGGTAGAAAATAAACAAGTATCTCTTTAATAAAGTGCAAAATGGGAGTTGTAGTACAACCAAAAACATCAAGCCATAGTTCCAAGGCAAGTCACAGTGCGGTCCCCTCCCAATAGCTGTATAGGCAAACAGCAATAACGATGATTATAGGAGTAGTAATCCCTGATCTCCTTCTAAAAACTTTGCAACTTTTCCAAGATGATCACAGGTATGCACAGCTCTGAAAAATGTGGTAAGTGGACCCAGACTACAAACCATCCAACGACATAGCAAGAAACTGTGTTAGGTGCCAAAGACTACAAACCATCCATAAGAAAAGTCTCACAATCAGCACGCACGCCTAATTCTGGACAGTCTATGAATGTCTTCTCCATCTTTCTCAACAGGAATGGTGTTTCTCCTGGTGCTGAACTTTTCAGAGAAAGAGCTAAAACTGAAACTTGACTGATTACTGACTGAAAAGCTCCTTGCTATGAGTGGAAAGCTAATTCCCTCTGCTGAGTGAGGGCATAGTTAACTAAACAGTGCCACCTACAGACAGCATGAACAGGTTAAGTAACATCAAATCAAGAACTATTTACAAGTACCCTATTCTGGGGTAGTGCAAAATGTTTCAAACTAGTGGCGTGCCACTTCTTGAAGCAGCAGCATAAAAATATGTACTGTGTGTGAACTATGGCGTAATATGAGACTCTTACATGCCAGAATATGCTACCTATTTTTCCATGTGAACATCCTCCTTCAGGGAATAGTTTGATGCTGCTTAACCACTTCCAGACCGGGCCATTTACCCCCTTCCTGACCAGGCCTAATTTTGCAAATCTGACATGTGTCACTTTATGTGGTAATAACTTTGGAACGCGTTTACTTATCCAAGTCATTCAGAGATTGTTTTCTCGTGACACATTGCATTTCATGTTAATGGCAAATTAGAGTCAATATGTTTTACCTTTATTTATCCAAAAAATCCCAACGTTAACGAAAATTTGAAAAAATTCGCAGTTTTCTAAATTTGAATCTCTCTGCTTTTAAGACAGAAAGTGATTAGAGATGAGCAAATTTAATATTTTGAAATTCGTTCACGCTTCATTTACTGGTAAAAGGTGAATTGCTTTATGGATTCTGTTACCATGGACCACAACGCAATTCTATGACAGAATGCATAACGGAGTGCCTTTAGAGGCATTCCGTTATTCATTTTGTCATAATAGAAGTCTGTGAGCTGCAAAACGGATCTGTTCTGTTATGCAGGGTAGTCCTCTCCTGCATAAGGAAAACGGGATGGATCCGTTTTGCAGCCCATAGACTTCTATTATGACGGAATGAATAACGGAATGCCTCTAAAGGCACTCAGTTATGCATTCTGTCATAGAATTGCGTTATGGTACGCAATTCTCCTTTTACCAGTAAACGAAGCGTGAACGAATTCATTAACCTGAAATTCGCTTATCTCTAATAGTGATGCCTCATAAAATATTCATTAATTAACATTCCCCATATGTCTACTTTATGTTGGCATCATTTTGGTAATGTAATTTTATTATTTTAGGACGTTAGAAAGTTTAGAATTGTAGAAGAAATTTTTGAAATTCTTAGGAAAATTTCCAAAGTCAACTTTTTTAAGGACAATTTCAGTTCTGAAGTCACTTTGTGGGGCTTACATAATAGAACTAACCCATAAATGACCCTATTTTAGAAACGACACCCCTCAAACTATTCAAAACTGGTTTTAGAAATGTTGTTAACCCTTTAGGTATTCCATTGGAATTAAAGCAAAATAGAGGTGAAATTTTAAATTTTCACTTTTTTTGCAGATTTTCCATTTTAATAATTTTTTTTCCTGGAACACAATAAGGGTTAACAACAAAACAAACCTCAATATTTATTACCCTGATTCTGCAGTTTGCAGAAACACCCCATCTGTGGTCGCATACCGCTGTTTGGGCACACGACAGGGCACAGAAGGCAAGGAGCACCATATGGTTTTTGGAGGGCAGATTTTGCTGGAATGGTCTTTGGGTACCATGTTGCATCTGAAGAGACCCTAGGGTTCCCCCACAGTCAAAACCCCCAAAAAGTAACCACATTTTGTAAACTACACCACCCAAGGAATTTTTAAGGGGTGTAGCAAGCACTTCACTCAACAGGTGTTTCATAGAATTTTTTATATTTGGGTGTGAAAATGAAAAATTTCATTTTTTTATTTTACAAGAAAATGGTGCTTTAGGCCCAAACTTTCTTTTTCACAAAAGATAACTTGAGAATATCACCCCACAATTTGCTACCCACTTTCTCACCTCAACTGTGGTTGTAAACTGTTATTTGGGGATACGCCAGGGCTCAGAAGGGAAGGAGCGGCATCTGGATTTTCTAACATGGAATTTTCTGTCAGGGTTTTTAAGAGTGATAACTTTTTTATATTTTTTGTTGAAAGAGCTGCGTGAGGGTTTATTTTGTGCAAGACAAGCTGTAGTTTTTATTGGCACCATTTTGGGGTACATTTGGCTTTCTGGTTGCTTTTTATCTAATTTTTTGGGAGGTGAAGTCACCAAAAAACAGTTTGGTGTAATTTCTCAGTTTTTTCTTTTTTATACTGTTTACTTGATGGGGTAGATCATGTTATATTTTTATAGATACGGTCATTACGGACGCAACAATACCAAATATGTCTATTTTAATTTTTTTAACGTTTTACACAATAAAAACCCTCTTAGAGAAAAAATCATGTTTTTGTGTTGGCATTTTCTTAGAGCCATATTTTTTTTCATTTTTCATTTGCTCTAAGATAGCATCTCTTAGAAAACCTTCAAACTGTTTACCCACAACAGATGTTAAACTTACCGGCCTATAGTTTCCAGGCTCTGTTTTTGGACCCTTTTTGAATATTGGCACCACATTTGCCATGCGCCAATCCTGTGGGACATTCCCTGTCAGTATAGAGTCTGCAAATATCAGAAATAAGGGTCTGGCTATAACATTACTTAATTCCCTTAGGATATGGGGGAGTTTGTAAGAAGTCGCTGTTGTACTTCTTCCTGGGTCAGACAGGACACTTTTAATGGGGAATTTATTTTTACATTCTGCATGTCATCTGACAGTTTATTTTCCTCAGTGAATACATTGGAGAAAAAAATATTTAACAGCTTTGCTTTCTCCTTGTCACTCTCTGCGACTCCCCCCTCATTACTCTTTAAAGGGCCTACACCTTCAGATTTATACTTTTTAACATTTATATAATTGAAGAACATTTTAGGGTTAGTTTTACACTCTTTGGCAATTAATCTCTCGGTCTCTAGTTTGGCCGCTTTTATTTGTTTTTTTACATGTTCTATTTTCAATGCTTCTGTGCCACCCTCCTGTTTTAGTGATTTATATGCTTTCTTTTTGTCATTTATTGCTTTCTTTACAGTTCTATTTATCCACATTGGTTTCTTTTTGTTCCTTAACCTTTTATTCCCATACGGTATGTACCTCTCACAATGAGATTTTAGGATGCTTTTAAAGATATCCCATTTTGTGGCTGTATTTTTATTTTTGAGGACTTTGTCCCAGTTAGTTAGGCCTATGGCCTCTCTTAGTTGGCTAAATTTAGCTTTTTTGAAGTTTGGTATTTTTGTTCCTCCCTGTAGAAACGCTCTTTTGAATGATAATTGGAAGGTTATTACTTTATGGTCACTATTTCCCAGGTGTCCCCCAACCTGCACGTCTGTTGTTCTCTCAGGCCTATTGGTTAATACTAAGTCCAGTATGGCCGTCCCTCTAGTCGGGTCCTGAACCATTTGGGAGAGGTAATTGTCTTTAGTTATTGCCAAGAACCTGTTTCCTTTATGAGATATACAAGTTTGAGTTTCCCAGTCTATATCTGGGTAGTTGAAGTCCCCCATAATAACGACCTCATTATGATTTGCCGCCTTGCCTATCTCGTTTAGTAGTAGATTTTCTGTGGACTCTGGTATATTTGGTGGCTTATAGTAAACTCCTATTAGTAATTTATTATTGTTTTTAGCTCCATGTATCTCTACCCACAGTGACTCCACATGTTCATGCCCCTCACTTGTATCTTCCCGGAGTGTGGGCTTTAGACAAGACTTTACATAAAGGCAGACCCCTTCCCCTCTCCAGTTTTGACGATCCTTTCTAAACAGACTGTAACCTTGTACATTAACTGCCCAGTCATAGCTATCATCCAGCCATGTCTCAGTTATTCCCACTATGTCATAGTCCTCCTCATACATCACTAATTCCAGATCCCCAGTTTTATTTGTCAGACTTCTGGCATTAGTATACATACATTTGAGAGGTTTATGTATTTTTTTTACCCTACACCTTTCCTATCTGAACTGTTCTAGCCCCTCCTTCCATTCCTTCCCCAGTCCCACTACCTTGCCCCGGTCTCTATCTGCACTATCTTCCCCTCCTATAATGTAATTTCCCTCCCCCCAGTCCCTAGTTTAAACACTCCTGCAACCTTCTAGCCATCTTTCTCCCCAACACAGCTGCCACTTACCCATTGAGGTGCAGCCCGTCCCTACGATAGAGCCTGTAGCCGATAGAGAAGTCGCCCAGTTCTCCAGGAACCCAAACTCCTCCTTCCTACACCAGTTCTTGAGCCACTTGTTAATCTCCCTAATCTCCCGCTGCCTTTCTTGTGTGGCCCGTGGTACAGGCAGTATTTTGGAAAATACTACCTTTGAGGTCCTTGCCCTAAGCTTTTGACCGAAATCCCTGAAATAATTTTTAAGGACGCTCCACCTACCTCTAACTTTGTCATTGGTTCCGATATGGACCATGACCGCTGGATCTTCTCCAGCCCCTCCCAGTAATCTGTCAACCCGATCCGCGATGTGTCGAACTCTAGCGCCAGGAAGACAGCACACTGTTCGGCGATCGCGGTCTTTGTGACAGATTGCCCTATCTGTTCCCCTAATAATGGAGTCTCCCTCTACCAGCACCTGTCTGCCCTGCCCTGCTCTCCTGGTCCCCTGCTTACTGGAGCTGACATTCCCCTGACTGGCAGAGAAAGTGTCCGGCTGCAGCAGTGCTGTCTCTGGACTGACATCCCCCTCATCTGCCAAACGTGCAAACTTGTTGGGGTGTGTCAGATCAGGGCTAGCCTCCCTGGCACTCTTCCCTCTACCCCGCTTTCTAACTGTTACCCATGTAACCCTGTCTTTCTGGACGTCAACAGACTTGGGGACTGGAAACCAGCGAAGGGAGCTAGAGAGCTGGAACAGAGCATCTGGGAGCAGATGAGTAAAGATTTCTCCATACTATTGGTCTTACAATGGCTAGATTTCTCATGAGGCTCTCAATGAGGCAGGGAACGAAGACATATATTGGTCATACTTTTTTGGCATATGTTTGGCTTTGGGCTTGTGGGCATATACATTGGGAGAGTTTTTAGAAACTGCACCACAGTGTGAATTAAAGGGGTCTTCCAGGATTACTATGATTTTTAACAGATCTGCTCATGTAGCCGGTTACCTCATGTACTTCTTTCCCATCCTTTTTGTTTTTCAATTTCAACTCTCCTGACCCATTTTTACCACGTAGACAAATCATACTGGTTTGTTTCCATCTTGTATGTAGCACTTCCTGTTGCTGTATCCAACCAAACCCATGATGCACTTCTCCTTCCTCCACTGCCACAGCTCCAGCACTGCCCCTAACAACATCAAGCTAGTTTATAGCTCCTCCCACCCAGCTAGTTACATAGACCCTCCCCTATCACCACTCCTGCCAAGGCCCAGCTAGTTTATAGCTCCTCCCACCCAGCTAGTTGCAGTAGACACTGCCCTATCACTGCCCCACCCATGGACATAACATCACAGGAAATAATATAGTGCTGCATGGACATGGTCATGTGACCACAGCCCAGAATGGGAGATAGGAGCATGAAAGGTAATAAAATACATGACAAAACCACAGAAAACTTCATAAATGATTGTTTCAAAGGATGTTGATGCAAACAGTAAAATCCCTTTAAAAAGTTCTACATTAAAACATAATAACGTCTGTCACAGAGCGGTCGTACACGTGCTCCAGTTTTGTAAGATATAATTTTTGTTTAGCCTTTGATTACATTTATGACACAAAGGACAAAAAATTCAAAAGCCACCAGAAATTGTGGCTTTCATCATCATCTCTCTGATGTATGTGGAGCAAGTCACTGGTGACAGTTTTCAGTTTAACACCTGTAACACACAGACAAATCTACCAGGCTGCATTCCTTTCTATCTATGCTTCACAGACTACAGATGCTGTGCCCTTTAGTACAACTTTCTATGTACTAGTATTTTCTTGATTTTTTTCGTTATTTTCATGGGTCCGTTCACACATCATCTCAGCATTGAGGAGAAATCTCAGCATGTTCTATATTGTACGTTTTTCACGCAGTCCTGGCTCCATAAAAGTGAATGGGGCTTCAGTGAAAAACGGAAAACATCTGGATCCAATGTGTTTTTCACTGATGGTTGCAAGAAGATATTGGGGCACATTTATTAAGACTGGTGTTTTAGATGCCAGTCTTAGTAAGCCCTATACCTGGCAGTGTATCTGCCGGACTTATGTAGAGGCACCTAAAACAGGCGTAGAAAATACGCCCCCTCCCCTCCCTCGCCTATGCCACGCCCACTTTTTTTAGACCAGGCGTGAGCGGTAAAAAGTCGCAGATTGCGGCGCGAAGGACCTTTGCACCACAATCTGCGCCATAAATACGTCTAAATTAGATGTATTTCTGTTTCATAAATGACCCCCATTGAGTTTTTCCTCACACGTGTGAAAAACACATCAAAAACTGATTGCGTCTGCGCGGAAAAAACTGAACGCACCTACAGACAAAACTGATTAAACTTGCATGCAAAGCCATCAGTCTTTGGGCTCATGCACACGGAATGGAACATCATCTGGCCCATAATAGAACAGTCCTATCCTTCTCCATAATTCGGACAATAATAGGACATGTTCTATTTGTTTGCTGAACAGACATGCAGACACACAGACACAAATGCACATGTTATTTTTTATTTTTTTTTGCGGCCCCATTGAAGTGAATGGTTCCAAATATGGGCCACAAAAAAAAATGAAACACAGACAAAAAACAAGTTTGTGTGCATGAGTGCTTTCCCTGAACAGACCCTGACTCATTCCATATCACTCATGTGAAATAAGCCTTAGGGTCCATTCACACGTCCGTTTTGGTGTTCCGCATCCGTTCCGTTTAAAAACGGAACGTTATGCGGATCCATTCATTTTCAATGGAATCCGCAAATAATCGGAGAGCACTCATGGTGCTCTCCGATTCCGTGATTCCGTTCCGTTTCGTGGGTTCCGTTATTCGGATGCTGGAAAAAAAATATACCCTGTCCTACTATTTGTCCGATTTTGCGTTCCGTCATCCCATTCTAGTCAATGGATCCGTCAAAAAATCGGATGACATGCTAAAAGCATCCTCATGTCATCCAGATTTTCGGATCCGCAAAAAACAGGAACGTTTATCTGGAAAGGTAAAAATACTGACGTGTGAATGCACCCTTAAAGCGATTGTGTCACTTCAGCAAATTGTATTTATCATATAGACAAAGTTAATACGAGGCACTTACTAATGTATAGTAATTGTCCATATTGCCTCCTTTGCTGGCTTGGTTCATTTTTCCATCACAATCTACACTGCTAGTTTCCATGGTTATGACCACCTGGCAATCCAGCAGCGGTGGCCGTGCTTGCACACTATGGAAAAAAGTGCAGGACTATGGATGCTCTCGTGGTCCAAGCCACCAGTGATTCTGGCACTGGGGAGCAGGTGAATTCCCAATTGGGCCCCTGAGAAAGGTGGGCCCTTGTCCCCCTACCCCTGCACAAATGACACATGGCACAGTAGATTGACTGCACTGCATATAGATAGCCAGCATACAGCACTTCAACCAGCCTGGGCTTCCATGTAAAAAACTGGGTTAAAGGGAACCTGTCATCAACTTTATGCTGATCTCACTGAGGGCAGCATAAAATAGTGACAGATGCTCTGATTTCAGCGGTGTGTCACTCATGAGCTAAAAGTAAGTGGTTGCTGAGAACAATCATCATAATCATTGCAGCCCAGGCCTTGAAGAGAGTCAAATCTACTTGAGAAGAGTCCTGGTTATTCATAATATCCTGCTCTCTCACCCATCCACTGCACAACAATGATTTTGCTACTGAGAAAAACATGTGATTTATACAAAAATGAGTGCGCTGATTCCAAATATGAACTCCGAATTTGCCTGACACGTCTAGATTTTAAGTTATACATGCAAAGCCTATTCAGTTATAGTATTAATGCATTATATTGGAGATATTCCAATGGACATGTCCAGACCTGATGTCAGCAGTAAGTATATAAGGCAAGCTGGACAGATTTTGATAAAGTGATCTGTTATAGTGCTATCAGTTTTGAAACTTAAAGGGAACCTGTCACCTCTACTATGCTACCCTCACTGAGCGTTTCGAAATGTTAATCGTGTTACCCTAAACATATAAATTACACTTTTAATTTTATTTACAGACTAATTCAATAAGTATTATGAATTTTTGTACTTCTTGCCTTTTATGCAAATTAACATAAGAGTCATATTTTCAAGCTCTGACTCATCTCAGGTTAATTTGCATATGTATCAAATCGGTTTTTTTTACACAATAAAAGCACACAGAGCTATGGGGACTAGGTATTGCGGATGTGCTAGCGGCCATCTAGCAACCCATGTCCTCAGCTCTATACCCAAAATCCAGGTGACAGGTTCCCTTTAAGATGGATAAACGCAAATGTGTTAACGATCCAGACAATTTCTGCTACATACTGTATGTGGCAAATACACTACTTATGATCAGCGCGAGACTCTGACAAAGCGAGTGCGTCTTGCAGCTTGGGATGCATTTGTGCTACTAGTGCAGAACTTCCTTGGGAACAGATGAGCTGCAAACTATGCGGAATTAGTAGACAACATGCTTACAGCATATGAACAACTTGGCTGCCGAATGTCATTGAAAGTGCATTTCTTACATTCCCATCTTGACTTTTTCCCACCCAATTTGGGACACATAAGTGACGAACATGGAGAGCGGTGCCATAAAGATATTTCTACACTAGAGAACAGGTATCAAGGCCGCTGGAATCCCAACATGAAGGGGGACTACTGCTGGTTTTTGCAACGGGAAAATATGACCGTTCACAAACGCAAAAGCAGATGCCTGAAGCACGTTTAACAGCACTGGGCCTTGCTCAAGTAAGACTTTTAAACTGAAAAACAAGACTTTTTGAAATTTTGTTATTCCATTACATGTTCATACACTACGCAAACTTTGATGTAGATCAGGTAATTGTTGGAGTAAAACTCGTTCTGTTCAAAATTATTCAATGCTTTCCAAGTGCTTAATTCATTTAGGCATACTTATGCATAGCAAAATTTCGTGACGTGTTACAACAATTCTGACTTCGGATTTGTAATCCACACACTCTATTTAGTATAGGACAAATGTTTTTTGCCCAGTAGCAGACGAAAAGTTTTTTTTTTGTTGCGTGGTGTGATTGGCAGTTCTCTCCTAGAGAGAAAGGGAGAAAACTAGGTAGAAGCCCGTCAGTCATCAGCAGGTGGGCAGGAGAGCAGGAATTCATGAATAACCATGACTCTTCTCAGGTGGCCGTGACTCTTTTCCAGGCCCAGTCTGCCACGATTGTGATGTTGGTTTTCGGCAACCACTTACTTTTAACTTATAAATGACAGACCGCTGAAATCAACTCTCCTGTCTACTTTATGCTTCTGTTAGTATGGGCAGCATATACAGCCAGGTCCATAAATATTGGGACATGGACACAATTCTAACCTTTTTTGCTCTATAAACCACTACAATGGATTTGAAATGAAACAAACAAGAAGTGCTTTACCTGCAGACTGTCAGCTTTAATTTGTGGATATTTACATCCAAATCAGGTTAACGGTGTAGGAATTGCAACAGTTTGCATATCTGCCTCCCACTTGTTAAGGGACCAAAAGTAATGGGACAGAATAATAATTATAAATCAAACTTTCACTTTTTAATACTTGGCTGCAAATCCTTTGCAGTCAATTACAGCCTGAAGTCTGGAACCCATAGACATCACCAGACGCTGGGTTTTATCCGTGGTGATGCTCTGCCAGGTCTCTACTGCAACTGTCTTCAGTTCCTGCTGGTTCTTGGGGCATTTTCCGTTCAGTTTTGTCTTCAGCAAGTGAAATGCATGCTCAATCGGATTCAGGTCAGGTAATTGACTTGGCCATTGCATAACATTCCCCTTCTTTCCCTTAAATAACTCTTTGGTTGCTTTTGCAGTATGCTTTGGGTCATTGTCCATCTGCACTGTGAAGCGACATCCAATGAGTTCTGAAGCATTTGGCTGAATATGAGCAGATAATATTGCCCGAAACACTTCAGAATTCATCCTGCGGCTTTTGTCAGCAGTCACATCATCAATAAATACAAAAGAACCAGTTCCATTGGCAGCCATACATGCCCACGCCATGATACTACCACCACCATGCTTCACTGATGAGGTGGTATGCTTAGGATCATGAGCAGTTCCTTTCCTTCTCCATACTCTTCTCTTCCCATCACTCTGGTACAAGTTGATCTTGGTCTCATCTGTCCATAGGATGTTGTTCCAGAACTGTGAAGGCTTTTTTAGATGTCGTTTGGCAAACTCTAATCTGGCCTTCCTGTTTTTGAGGCTCACCAATGGTTTACATCTTGTGGTAAACCCTCTGTATTCACTCTGGTGAAGTCTTCTCTTGATTGTTGACTTTGACACACATACACCTACCTCCTGGTGAGTGTTCTTGATCTGGCCAACTGTTGTGAAGGTTGTTTTCTTCACCAGGGAAAGAATTCTTCGGTCATCCACCACAGTTGTTTTCCGTGGTCTTCCGGGTCTTTTGGTGTTGCTGAGCTCACCGGTGCGTTCCTTCTTTTTAAGAATGTTCCAAACAGTTGTTTTGGACACGCCTAATGTTTTTGCTATCTCTCTGATGGGTTTGTTGTGTTTTTTCAGCCTAATGATGGCTTGCTTCACTGATAGTGACAGCTCTTTGGATCTCATCTTGAGAGTTGACAGCAACAGATTCCAAATGCAAATAGCACACTTGAAATGAACTCTGGACCTTTTATCTGCTCATTGTAATTGGGATAATGAGGGAATAACACACACCTGGCCATGGAACAGCTGAGAAGCCAATTGTCCCATTACTTTTGGTTCCTCAACAAGTGGGAGGCACATATGCAAACTGTTGTAATTCCTACACCGTTCACCTGATTTGGATGTAAATACCCTCAAATTAAAGCTGACAGTTTGCAGTTAATGCACATCTTGTTCGTTTAATTTCAAATCCACTGTGGTGGTGTATAGAGCCCAAAATGTTAGAATTGTGTCCATGTCCCAATATTTATGGACCTGACTGTAGTTGATGACAGGTTCCCTTTAATTATTTCATAAAGTGCCCAGCTTATTATCATTGACAGATGGGGTGGCTGAGATGACTAGTAGGTCCAGAGATAGGCCAGTCAGTATCCTCTTTCCTCAGGGACCTGACATCTGGAAGTCACTACAACGACCTCCATAATCAATCATCTAGATCAGGGATCAGCAACCTTCGGCACTCCAGCTGTTGTGAAACTACAACTCCCAGCATGCTCCTTTCACTTCTGTGGGAGTTCAGAGAACAGCCAAGCAAGTGTGCATGATGGGAGATGTAGTTTCACAACACCTGGAGTGCCGGAGGTTGCTGATCCCTGATCTAGATCCTCTTATTGCTGTCTGCCACTCTGTAAGTTGGTTGTATTTGCATGTAGCTGTAAAGTGGCCCCCAGAATGAATTTTACTGGTGGACACCCCAGTCCGACACTGTTTGGGGCCCTAAAAGCAAATATGTGAGGACTCCTGTGCTGCAATGCGTGAGGGCAGTGTAGAATAGAGCAGGAAATGCTGCTAATCACCCCCAGGGAAGCACTGAATCACAAAAGATTTAACCTTGTAAAAGTGCCTTTTAATGTGTGCAGTTCTACCTAATGAAAAAAATTTACCCTATGCATGTTATTATTGTGATGTCATGTTATATATATGCTTAGTTCCTCTTTTTCATTGTTTACTGCTCGTTGTTAGGGGTAACGTCCACCACAGTAATGCTGCAGCGGTTTTCGCTCATGCACGGTGTCTTCTCTTCTTTCCAGGGCTATGGCAGCAGGGATTGCGGGAGAGCACATATACGCACATGTACAGCAGCTCCTGACACGGTCATCGCTCTGCATCATACTAGTAATCAGTGGAACAGCTCCTGGGCATGTGCAGTAGCCAGGAGTTGTGCGGTAAAGCAATGCAGAGTGCGAAAGCAAAACCAGGATCACGGTGCTAACTGCCATACAGCCCAAAATCTATCCCTAGGAAACAGGTCCCAGCGACAGCTCCATAAACCTGCAGCTCTCGATCCTTACCCTATTTCTAAAGGCTGTATCTCAGTCTCAATGTATAGCAGCTAGCTTGTTTTAAAGCTTAGATTGTCAGATTTAAAAGGGGTTGTCTGGGCTTTTAATATTGATGACCTATCCTCAGGCTAGGTCTTCAATATCAGATCAGCTGGGGTCCGACACCAAGCACCCCAACCGATCAGCTGTTTGAGGAGACAGAGCGCGCAGTGTGCACATGTCGTCTCCCATCTCTCTTCCTGTTCACCGCTGCTGTCTATGGCAAAGCAGCAGGGAGCAGGAAGAGAGATGGTGCGCACATACAGCTGAGTGATAGGCGAGGGTGCCAGGTGTCAGACCCCCGCCGATCTGATATTGATGACCTATCCTGAGGATAGGTCATCAAATATTAAAAGCCTGGACAACCCCTTTAAAGCCAAGGCCAATACTGCAGCTCTAGCTCATTTGGCTCAGTGTTAAAATAAGACCTGACTCATATGTCTAGCTGCTATGCAGCCTGAGATATTAAATGTTAAAGTCGCCCCCACCTATCAGCAGACTGTGACCTCAGTCAGCATGGAGGAGAAGAAGGGGGCAGTGGGGGAGGTGTGGACAGGAGAGAAGAGAGAATTAGCCGCAGGGAGAAGAGAGAATTACAGATTCATCTCCCTCTATAAGGGTACAAGACGGCAGGGGGGTGGTAACATGGACTCTTGTGCTTTTTATCAATCAACCCTCCCATCAATCAAAGAGCATGTTTTTTTTATCTCCAGAAAAGGTATGAGAAGATGAGCGTTTGCCATATAAATACTCCTTTGTGACTAATTAGACCTTTCATTGACGCCACAACCAGACATTTACTAGCATCCAGATCACTGCATCTAATAAGTCACACCAAATTCTTGCACCACAAACAAAAAAACATCAATAATGTTTCACTTCCCATACTGTATCTATAAAATAAAATTTGTAGCCCGCTTTTCTAGAGATGTGATATCTAACGATTGAAATCTAACGTTTATGGCGACAGCGAGTGAAAATTAATTTTCTGTCCGAAATCTTTGTCATAGATATAGAAAAAAAATATATCACTATTACTGCAGTGTGTAACGTGATGTTACACACTGCAGTAATAGTGATATCTATTTTTTTCTATATCTATGACAAAGATTTCGGACAGAAAATTAATTTTCACTCGCTGTCGCCATAAACGTTCGATTTCAATTAGTTTTAGAAAACAAACCAGTATGACAAACCAGAGTAAACTGGGCTCCTGCATAGGGCTGCACGGCACAGGGGACAGCACTGAAACAGGAGTACGGTATTTTTCCTGGCTCTCTGGTTATTTGCTTCTCTATAAGAACTCATTCATTTACGCATGTTCACTCATGAGGCCTTTGCATCATTTTATTTAAAAAAATAACAGAAAAAATAGCAAGAATACCTCAAAACTCGCAGTATGAACACATGATTAGTGTGAAATAACACCTTCCAAACTACACATCTTTTTGCTTGTGTAAACTTGCAAGGTATTTTTTGTTGGGTAAGGTAGAAACCCAAGATATGCTGCATCCAAAACAGCCTTAATCCATTAATTATGGGTCACAGAAAGCACAATAAAACAAATACAAAAAAACAGTCACCATTTTTAATCCATTTCACCTACCCAAAAACAGAATAAAAACCAATAAAAAAATGGTACCAATAAAAACTATAAATTGCTCAGCAAAAAAAAAAAAAGGAGCCGCCACAGTTATGTTACCAGAAATATAAAAATATCATTGGTCTTGGAATTTGAAAAAAAATGATAAAAATGATAAAAAAAAAAAATGCGGTTTTATTGTGCAAATAGTAGAACATAATAACAATTATAGCAATTTGGCGCCATCATAATCCCACTAACCCACAGAATAAATTATCTTGTATTAATACCACACAGTAAACTTTGGAAAAATAAATTCCCAAAAAACTATGGGGAAATTGCTGCTTTTATCTCCCCCAAAAAACAGTTAACTAAAAACGTATCTGCCTGCAAAGATTTTCTAATTTATTTAGCCAGACTTGCAAAAATGCACCAGTTTTATTCTAGCCGCCTCTCGGCATGTTTACTGTGCTGCGGCCAGACCTCCAGCCCCCCACCATTATAGTAAATAGGGCCGGAGCGGACTTCCGCCAGCATGGTGGACTTGCAGTCGCACGGATCCGGCCCCTCAAGGGCGTAATGCTAATACAGCTAGGATATAGTGGAAAAAATGGTACACAACTAAGATCAACTTCACGCTTGTTTTTTGCAGTGTTTTCTTGCTGTGCTGATCATGATGGATCTGATGAAGACTGATGCATGTTTAGAAATCAGTATCTGTCAGATTATCCATCATGATCAAAAAACATACTGCACAAAAGTGAGAATACACAGACTATAGGAGAGGAGCATACAGACTAACTAAATAATAGAGCATTGATTGTAGAAACTTACCAAATAACTGTCTGAATTTCTGGCTTGAGATATAATTGGATATGGGACAACTGTCTGTACTTGGTCTTGTCCTTAAAATAATAAGACATCTATGTAAGTCACACGTCAGAATGGCATATGATTGCTGACATAATAGCTCCTCATGGCAAGGCTCACCAAAAAATTGGCAATTGCTGAGAAAGACACCGTTTTCAAGGTAAACAAACTGACATGATGGATAACAGTGGCCAGGCTTTCCTTCACCTGGGACAATGATTCAATTTGCTGCTGCTGTGCTGTTGTATCCCAATGTCAAAGGCAAACTGGTCTGCTAGCGCACCGTGGCATCCAGCATCTGGGGCACATAACTTATTGCAGCAAACCATCAAGGAGCCAGAGAGGAGGATGGCAGTATGAGTGGCTCTGACTATAGGATTGTCACAGTGCTTTCCTTTAGCCCTCTTTCACACTACCGTATGGCTATTTCAGTGTTTTGCAGTCAGTTTTTCACGGATCCGTTGTTCCATTTTTTTGTTTCCATTGTGTTTCCGTTTCCATTCCGTTTTTCCGTATGGCATATACAGTATACAGTAATCACATAGAAAATATTGGGCTGAGCATAACATTTTCAATAGATGGTTCCGCAAAAACGGAACGGATACGGAAGACATACGGATGCATTTCCGTATGTGTTCCGTTTTTTTTTGCGGACCCATTGACTTGAATGGAGCCACGGAACGTGATTTGCGGGCAATAATAGGACGTGTTCTATCTTTCAACGGAACGGAAAAACGGAAATACGGAAACAGAATGCATACGGAGTACATTCCGTTTTTTTGTGGAACCATTGAAATGAATGGTTCCGTAAAACGGCCCGCAAAACGGAAAAAAAAAACTGTAGTGTGAAAGAGGCCTTAGGCTGTTTCTCCCTAGGGCTGCTGCAGAGGAGGGCGCACCCTTCCTTCCCTTGGGGAGCACCCTGTAGTTGGGGCTCCTGCCTGATGGTAGTTTGGGGTGCCCTTGATGTTGGTGGTTGTATGGGTGCCTGGTTGTATGGGTGTAGTTGTGCAATAACCAGCGTATGGAACCAGGCTAGCGGTACGGTAGAAGTGCAAAATAGGAGTTGTAGTACATCCAACAATAATCTGTACACAGTGCAAATCCTTTTCCCAGATGGTGAGATATAGAGGCTGGCAAAGTGGCAAATATGGTATGCTATCTTGCTAAAGTCTCTCTCTAGAAACTCTGGCTAGCAACTGTACTCTGGCAATTGTGGCTATAGTGTCCACTGTGGGATACAGGTCTTTAGAGGCACATCGGGCCAGGATGTGGTCTGCGCCCAGCGGTTTTAGTCTGGCCAATTCTATGTATATTCGCCCGGTTGCGGCTGGATCTCTGCCGGCCCCATTATAGTTAATGGGGCCGGTGGGCATTCAGGCATCGTCCGGCAATGCTGGAACCAGAGAGCTCTGGCAGGTTGTTCCTTGCCGGATCTCTGAACACTTGTGTGAAACTAGCTTTAACTGTAGTCCCTCACAAGCAGCAAAGTCTGTATAGTCGCAGGTTAGTTTGCTGGATCCTACGCTTGGCCATGCAGATTCTAAGTTCTTATTTCTTTCTTTCTTTCTGTAGCAGAATCAGTATCTTTAACAGAGATCAGTTAGTTTATGGATCCTAAGGCCTAAGGAGAAGGAGCACGTGAATTTGCTTCCTCCCTCCTCACTCACTAGACTACACTCCTCTAGACAGGAAGGTAGGAACAGCCCAATCTTGTCAAGAGGTGATGGATAGGGTGGTTAACCCTGTCCCTGCCAACCATACCAGGTCATACTGGGTGTGTATAACATTACGTAACAGTACATAACATAACATTACAAACCATTTGCAGATACTCCCTGTACTAGAGTACTGCACTAGCATCCCTTCCTAGCTATGGCTCTGTATCTGTTGCCACCAGGCAGGTGTTGCATGCAACTTCCATCACTTTTTATAAATAATGTACAAAATATAGATATCAAGTTTTCGAGTCATGTAGGAGGGAAATGAAAAGTATAGTACTATAGCAGGATTTTTATTGACTTCCTACCTACAGTATTGGTATCCCAGGATTAAAACACACTGAACTAAATGTATGCAGTGTTTTTTTTATTTTATTTGCTTCAACAATGGATAAATTGAGATGCGCCACATTGAACAAAAAATGTGCAAAATTTTGCCACAATTTGTGCCAGAATTCAGGTGCAACCGCAATAGTAAATGTCACTGCATAGACTCATCATGACTAACAACAACTACTATTTTACTTGGACTTTGCATGTATATTGAAAAACCCAGGAAAGCCAAGGAACTTTTTAGTACGTCTGGGAGATAGAGGATACCTGTTGCAAGTTTAATGTTCTCCATTTTACATTGCAGATGTTCATCATCATCTTTTAGCTCACATTTAAATAGACCTTCGAAAGTTCTCCCCTCAGGATCCCTTAACGGGGAAAAAACATAAACTCTGCAAAGACAAGAAAAGAATGCCAAACAGTGTGAACAGTCATTATTTAGTCGTTAACAGTTATCTATCTTTATTTCCATCCAATAATTTATTTTTATCAATAAACTATTGGATGGATAAAAAGTGCATGAGTGATATTACACAGTGAAATAATTCTGTCATATACTGTAGGTCCGTGTGTAACCAAGTCTGCTAGCTGTCTGGAAATCTAGTCACATTACAGGATTTCCAATTTCCTCATTGGTTTTTAACCACTTCTGCCTTACAGACTTGGCTCACACAGAAGCAACTCCGACAAGAAAAATATATTCATAGCCTAGAAAATGGAAATTATCTAATGAGCCAATACTCAGATCAATGGACAAGTCAACAAAAGTCAAGTCAAGATCTTCCTTCATTCAGGAACCACAGCAAGAGCTTACACAAGCAAAGGCCCTTAGCCATGGCTGGCTGAATAAATTAGATCTTTTACCACCTGCTACCAAAGGAGGATCCAAGGAGGAACAGAGGAACCTATAGGAATATTAGATCCATGGTACAGCAGAATAGAATAACTGATAATCTGCAGTTCCTGCTCTTATTAGTCAGGTACACAAAGGACTTCTACAACTCAGATACTAAAGTCATTAGAACAACAGCCATTTCACCACTACATGGCTCTTGTTTCTGGGACAGGAAGTAGCTGTCTGATAGTTGCCATTGGCAGCCATATTAGTTGTTGTGGGACTGCTTTGTGTCTCATGCACAGGGCACAACCTTATCTTAAAGGAGTTCTGTGGGCAACAGATATTGATGACCTATCCTCAGGATAGGTCATCAATATCAGATTGTTGTGGGTCTGACATCTGGGATCTGTATTGAGCAGCCACGGTGCTGAAAATAAACAGTGTATGGAGCAAAAACAGAAGACTCTATCCATTGTGTAGTTTCTGGCACTGGCATACTGAAGCTCAGCTCTTATTCACTTGACTGAGAGTTGAGCTGCAGTACCCCAACATGGCCACTACACAGAGTATAGAGCTGTCTGCTTCTCACTCCTCACACTGTGTAGTTTCCGGCACCATGGCTAGCCTAAACGGCTGATCGGAAGGGTGCCAAATGTTGCCCTCTGCCCCCCCCCCCCCCTTCCCAATATGATATTGAGTTATTCTGTGGATAGGCAAGCCTGGATAACCCATTTAAATCTCATTTACTAAGGATGACATTTCAAACACCAGTCTTAGATAATAGCCTATTGGAATAAGATACATCGATTTATTAACCAACTTATTTTATATTATCCTTAGTATAATATCTCATTACATAGACTCTGGAGACAGAACCAGAGACTGGTAGCTATGAATCATAATGAGACCCGAAAGACACAAACCCCCACCTATACAACCACACACTGAGAGACTGAGAAGACAGACGCATATACTTCATGCTTTTCTTTAACCCTTTTCCTGTCAGGGGTTTCAGCTACAGCCTACACTCATGACAATTTTACATGTGTACAAATACAACTTGAATTCTAGAACTAAAAATATCATATTCAATCTCCCTACTCGTATACTTTCTGAAATCGATATCCCGCCACAATGTCAAAATGCTAGCCAGCCCTTTACATTCATAACGCTTTCTTGCTATTTTGCTATTTGTACTTTTAGTTTATTAAACAGTTGATCCAAGCAGAAACTGTAGCCACAAAAACCATTCCAGAAATCATAGCTCAAGATATGAAAAGTTTACATATAGAACACGTGTCTCTAAGATTTGTTACAGGTACCAACCTCAATACAAAAAGAACTAAAGGTGTTTTCTAGGAGAACAATATTGATAGGATAGGTCAGGCATGCTCAACCTGCGGCCCTCCGGCTGTTTCAAAGCTACAACTCCCAGCATGCCCGAACAGCCTACAGCTATCAGCCTACAGCAGGGCATTGTGGGAGTTGTAGTTTTACAACAGCTGGAGGGCCGCAGGTTGAGCATGCCTTGGATAGGTCATTGATTGTCACGGCGGGGAGTGGGGGAAACCCCCCACCGTGCGGTGTCAAAGGGTAAAGGGGATCAGCCTGGCCAAAAGGAGTAATAAGGGAGCAGGTCACCTCCTACCGCGTCCCTAATCCTCTCCCTGACTCCTCACTGTATGAGCAGACCCCGATGGTAGGACGACTCATACTCAGGATTCCTAGAAACACTAAGTCGCCCTGGTAATCCCTCACTTAGGAGCAAGGGAGAGACAACCTGTTCATCCCAGTCATTGAGGAACAGGAGTCTCTATCTGAGGCCAGGCTGCAAGGAGAGGGGAACACATACAGCTATAAGGAGATGGCAGGTAAGTGAAACCAGTAACACACTTACCTGCCACAGACACACTGACTGGAACCCATGCACAAGTGCTAATGTCTACACCAACATTAAAAGGACACAGCACACACCACAAACCACACAGGGACCCAGGACATCCATAGCTGCAATAAACGTGAGACACCATAAGAACATCTATGACCACAAGGGTGGCCCTCACTGGACAGATGGAACAACCAGACAGAGCATAACTCCAGCACACACCAAGGCTGGAGTACCACTGACTCCTGACCTAAAGCCACAGGTAGAGAAGCACAAGTGACCACACCCAGTCGGGGAGTTAACCCTTAAAGCACCAGACAGAGGGAGGCAATACTTAAAGGGGAAGTGCACACACAAGCATACAAAGCTACACTTTGCCGCAGGCAACAACATGCGTGGCAACCATGTCACGGCAATCACCCAGAAGGCCGAGACACTGGCACCGCATGCACACACAGCAACACGTTGCTGCGGGCAACCGCAAGTGTAGCAACAGTGTCACAGCACACACCATAGGCCGTGACATTGATCAGTGGGGAGTACCACTCGCGGATAGTGGCTCTCACCGGGAGTCCAGCTGCCTCTTTAAACAGGTGATCGTGGGGGTGCAGGGAGTCAGACCCCCACTGATCAGATATTGATGACCTATCCTGAGGATAGGTCATTAATATCAAATTCATGGAAAATCCCTTTAAATGTCAGAAATAAACCCAAACCTTTTCCCCTGAGGACAACCTGACAGATGTTTCTTACTACTCTAGGAAATGGAAAACTGCTTTGTTATACCACATGTAGAAACCGCAATTATGTGGCTTAATATTTATGTAAAATGGGCACAAAACCTCAAAGCAAATGTCACAAAAATGCATCAGATAAGGAAGGCTGTTGTTTAAAGATAATGCTGTGTGAACAGGCTTTTCTTTCATTTACTTGTAGACACAGTAATATCTAGACACCATAAAAAGCACCATAAAAGCCACACAAAAACACTGTATAAGTAAAACCTGTTGAATGAGGAAGAAGTCAGTACAAGATGAGTATGGAAGCCATGGGAGGAACGTATGATAATCATGAGACTTTACTGAGACACCACAGTAAGGATGGGAAAGGTTATATAGAGTTTAGTAGTATTTTACCTATACAGTAATAATATCATTCCGTTATAAAAGCAATATGCTTAAATAGTTTTTCTTGGTCCTAAGGATAGGTCATAAATATCAAGAGCTATGGCCTCTTCCTAGGCCAGTGACACATAGTTAATCAGTTGCATAGCCTAGTTGCAGCTCAGTCCCATTCAAGTGAAGTCACTGCAGCCTCTTCCTGAGCATGTGATGCTATGGCCATCAGTTACATGGCCTTTGTGCAACCCAGACATGTTCAAGTAAATGGAATTGAGCTGCAAGACCAAGCACAGCCTATATACAATGTAAGGTGCTGTGCTTGTAATGGTAAGAAGAGGCTGCAGCACTTATGTGCTTCAGCCTCTTCAAACACCTGATTGGCAGTGGTGGCAGGAGTCAGATCCCCACCAAGGATAGCTCATCAAAATGTAATTCTTGAAAAACTCCTTTAACAACTTCAGGATGGCAAAATTCTGGGATTTAAAAATGCACCCACTTGCAAGTGGGACGGGCTTCATAGCCACTGAGTTTCTGCTATTCTAAACAGCAGACACCCAAAGCTAATGTCTGCAATCGGCAATGATGCCGATCACAGACATTTTGCCCCTCAGATGCCATGGTCAATTGTGATGTCACTCTTACATCACTGAGCACAGGTAGTTAATGCTCTGTGTCATAATAATACATAATGTTGATGGCGTGAGATCAGGAGCTGGGCCCACACCATCATTTGTGAGTGTCAGCTGTCTTATACAGCAGGCACCCTGCTTTTAATCCCAACAGTTTAATCCCTCAGATGACACAGTCAATAGTAAACGCAGCCTCTGAGGAGTTAGACAGAGGGAAATCACCCTATGCTTTGATCGATAGCCCGCAAACGCAATTGTGGGGTGCCAAGTACTTGTCATGGCAGCCAGGGGTCCTCTGAAGGCCTGCAGGCCTGCCATGTCCTTTCTGATATTACAATAGACTGCCTATCAGAATCATTACACACTGTAATAAAGGATTATTACAGTGTATAGGACATGAGATCAAAAGATCACAGGTTCAAATCCCCTAAGAGGACTACAAAAAAAGACAGAAAAAGTTTACATTTTTAAAGATTTTAAAAATAATTTTAGAAAAAAAAAATTCCCGGAAGCAGTTACTTTTCCAATGTAGGTGCTAGATATTTTTTTTCCTGTGTGAAGATCAGAAACCTTATTGTGAAAAATATGCAATGGTATGAGATATTTTGATGGGGCAAATACTTTTCATAGCAATTTTATTATGAAACATATATTATTATAACTTACCCCTTTTCTGCACCATATTTATATTGCATTACATTTTGTCCAAATAGGGACTTTTCTTTCCCTCTGTAACTCCATGCCTTCCCTGTATAAATGTTAAAACATTCAGAAGGAACCAGCACTGCAAAAGAAAAAAACAGAACATATATGTATTTCCTTTTACTCATTGAAACTTTTAGTATTATAACTTTTTGTTATGTATCTTAATTAATGAATACATTAATTAGATTACCAATAAATTATTTAGTCATTAAAATATTTCAGGGGCCAGAATGTCTATTTATTAAGCGGTTAAAAATGTACAAAGACATGTCAAATGACTTATCTGTTCTTGAAGTAGTGACCTCTAATACAATGGTAAAAGTCACACTGTCAAACACATAATTATTTGAAAACTATACCAAGGATTAGACACTGTTTTATCCAATAGATTAGGATTTTATTACTGTAAATTTCTCATACTTTTGACTGTTCCTCGACTGTGTTTTATAAGATTTACAATATAAATGTACAATAATACTTAGACATGATAAAAAGGACAAGTATGAAATAGGTAGACTTTAATTAAAGGGGTTGTCCTAATGGAGTAAAGTGTTGATTAGTATGATCCTAAAACCTTCGCAATATGCTGGTAGGCCACAGCTTAAAGGGTTTAAAAAAGTGTGGGGATATGAAATTGAGCATTTCCTTTCTTCAAGCTGCAAAAGGGTTCATTGGCCCTGGGAGATGTAGTTGATAGATGGGCTGTTACACCTGGAGGAATAACTAGCCAGCTTGAGAGACACAGCCTCATACCACCTGCCTCTGAGGAAGCAATTGAGACCATATTTGAGTGTACCAGCCTTTAAGAGGAGAGGTGCGTCTAGATCCTAGACTCCACAGCATCTTGCCTGAGAAAATACTCTGGTATATGTTAATGACAGACTAGCCACCTTTTAAGACAAACTACACCCTGGAGAGGCATATCAGTAGTGCATTTTATGAGAAGTGAAGACACATTGAAAGAAACAGAGAGGAAGATATAAATGTATTGCATCTCTGTGACTGAACAAGACAATGTACAGGTTTGAGAAGTCTGACTCAGAGAGCTATCATCTAGACCTGTCTACCACGTTTGCAACCTGTAGAACTGTGAGATCTGTGGAAACTGAAACGTGCTCAAGATTTTCCAGTCCATGCATGCTAAAGACTGTGCCTGCTGTATTTGAACTTTGCTGGCAGTAAATAAGTTGTTCCTTATTTGGCGGTTAAATCATTACATGCCCCAACACCAGTATTACATACAGTACAGCCAGGGGCGTAGCTAAAGGCTAATGGACCCTGGTGCAAGAGTTCAGTTTGGGCACCCACTTCCCTCAGTGCTTTGTGGCACAAGGGTCTTGCCCCCCCCCCCCCGACTGCTACCTCTGCACCCCCTATAGCTACGCCCCTGAGTACAGCACTGCCTTGCATCACGCTCCACTCAGGGACCCTGCCTTGTAACCCCGGCACCCACTTAACACCAAGGGCAACCCAAACCACCATCTCCAGGGAGGACCCCAAAACCAGGGTGTGCCCTGTGGGAAATATTGTGTGCCCTCCCTTCACTCTACACCAGCCTAGGGAGCGATGGGGAGAACCTGAGCCACCACGGGTACTCCACCCACCATGATCTCTGCAGCCACCACTCCCATCCTCTCCGCGTCTGCCCTTCCAGGCTATCTGCACCAACACTACTGTATCATAATGTTAAGACAAAACACTGAATGAATGGACCAAACAAGGACAGGCTATAAGAGAATAAATATAAGCAAATAAATGAGAAATAAATAGTATCAAGACTTGGTCACGAATGAGCTGGATGAACTGGACATCTTCCTACTGGTAAATAAAATATATATAAAATATATATAAAACAGCCTTTAGTACGTTGCCTTTCTTATGGTGCGTCGCGAGTTCCAATAGTGAAGTGGGCAATATTCACATCTATAGACGCGTTTTCTTTAAATGGACCGCGATGAACCAGGACAGAGCTGAAAAAGTCCTCCCTTCCAGATCTCACAGGAATTTCTTAGACATGGGTAAGCAGTCAGTTCACTCGAATTCACCTTTTCTCCAGGGAAGCTTATGAGAAATCAAGGTGCCGCCAATAGTGAAGTACAATCACAAGAGGTTCCAACTGCAAGGTTTTATTATACTCACAAGATGGACAAGGTAACAAGCAGTGTACACAAATCATTCACCCGACTCGTGTTTCGCTTTAGGAAGCTTCGTCAGGGGTATCTCAGAAAAACTAAAATATATACCCCTGACGAAGCTTCCTAAAGCGAAACCCGGGTCGGTTGAATGATTTGTGTACACTGCTTGTTACCTTGTCCATCTTGTGAGTATAATAAAACCTTGCAGTTGGAACCTCTTGTGATTGTACTTCACTATTGGCGGCACCTTGATTTCTCATAAGGTTCCCTGGAGAAAAGGTGAATTCGAGTAAACTGACTGCTTACCCATGTCCAAGAAATTCCTGTGAGATCTGGAAGGGAGGACTTTTTCAGCTCTGTCCTGGTTCAGCGCGGTCCATTTAAAGAAAATCTTCCTACTGGTAGCATTTGTTCATTTAAATGATAAAGTAATATATACAGTACAAAGCCCATGTCCATCTAGGAGAAGCTTTCTGGACTAATGTATCTTTAGCACTATGGAGTTTTTTAATTACTCCAAAACTAATTAAACATTTTAGCCCCCTTTAGACTCAAGCCCCTAATTCTACTGATTCCCATAGCAGTTGTATAGGCAGCTATTCCCCATAATATATGGATTAATAGATCTGAAAAAAAATCAAATTACATTTACGATTAAAATTTTCCTTCTACCAAATTATCACCCAAGTTATATTAATTAAAACCTAAGATAGCAGAGAAGTGACAATCATAAATGCCACCGTAGGTTACAAAAGATGTAATGTGCAACTGCAAACTAATACTAACCATAGAAAAGATTCAAATCACACATAACGAAACATGGAAAGCAGAGGTTTTCCAGGGTAACGCCTGCTTGAGCAAGGTTTGCAGACTCCACTGAGAAGTTACATTGCCCTTCAAAGTCAATAAACGACATAAAAAAAGACCATTGATAGAAAATAGCTTACATAATAAAAGGAGACAGGCTGAGGTTCCAATCTGCATCTTGAGAAGGGGATGGGAGAGTGGTGGCCGTTCCAACATGCTAGTTCACAGACAAATGATGAGTGATGAGAGGGAAGACTGACTTAATACACGCTGCTGTAGACCTGTGATGTGCCGCTTGTCTGCAATGCACTACTTCTGTTCTTGTAAGTACTGTTCCACATTCTGCTAAAATCTTTACCACAATGGCTTTTTATTTTTCAAAAAGGAACTTGACATTTGTTCTTCTTTAAAAAAAAAATTAAAACATCTTCTTTAACTCCTTCATGACATAGAGTAATTAATTTATTTATTTTTTTTTTTTTTAAATCTTTTGTTTTTAATTCCCAGCCTTCCCAGAGCCACCATAACTTTTTTTTTTTTTGTGCCGGATGAGGGCTTGCTTTTTTGTGGGACAAGTTGTGCTTTCTATTTAATATTAGATATGATGTAGTGGGAAGCTGGAAAAAAAATTCCAACTGGGGGGGAATTGAAAAAAATAAAAACGCAATTTGACAGTTTTATGGATTTTGTTTTTACGGCGTTCCCTATTAGGTAAAAGTGACATGTTGTCTTCATTCTCCAGGTCAGTACAATTACAGCTACCGTATACCACATTTTTTAATTATTTTTTTTGTGTTTTAATACTTTAAATAAATAAAAACTTGGAAAAATATTTTTTCTTTGCATCACCATATTTTGACCCCCACAACTTTTTCATACTTTTTCATATTTACGTCTGCAGAGTTGTCTGAGGGATAATTTTTTTGCTTGGCGGGGTGTTATCTGTAGTTTTAAGAATTCATTTTAGGGTGTATTTGACTTTCATCACTTTTTATAAAAAAAATTGGGAGGTGAAGTGACAAAATCGGTCATTTTTATTTATTTTTTCTGTTACGGCGTTAAGCATATGGGATAAATAAGTTGATATTTTAATAGTTTGGGCACGTTTCAGTTTGCCCTACCCTCCACCTAGCAGTGTAAAAATGTAAACAAAAAAAACCTTGCCCAGCGCGATACAGTGCAGGGGAATGGAGAGCATCAGAGCATGATATGATCCGATGCTCACGTTAGAGGGCCTGTCTGTGTGAAAACAGGGATATGTCCGGGTTCAGCTCTGAACCCGGACAACCCCTTTAAAGTTGATATTGAGTTACACTGTAGGGACAAGGGTGGACTGGGATCTTAGTGACCCTGTAAAAAACCTAAACATGACCCTAATGTTGTAGGTGGGTCCAAATTGACAGAAGGTGGGGCAACACAAGCAGATGGGGCCAATACAATTTGGCAGGGTCAGCAATACCATATTGCAGCACAAAATACCTCCCTAGGATCTGTCCCTCTGTTGTGGCCACCAATAGTTGCTATTTTCTGTCCTCCTCCTTCTAATTGTCTCTAATATGGATACGGAACAGGTGGTTTAGGAAGTGCGATGTGGCCTACCACACTAAGCCAGTCCTACATTTAGCATGCTGCCTAGACTTCCTCTAATAATGACTCCTATAGTTCCCCTAGTACTGTGTATCTGACTAGAGAAAGTGAAGAGGGCTCAGGTGGCTCTATGGGCATCAGCCCACTGGGAAAACTCTCTGTAACATTTATTGCTAGTCCATCCCTGTGTAGGCATAATGTATTAACCCACTGGTGCAATTCAAATGATCACAGCACACATTTATTAACTGGCTTTCTCTGGGTGCTCTCCTGGATTCGTTCCCAGCTCTACCTCAGGAACACTTGCTTCAATATACAGTGCCTTGAAAAAGTATTCACCCCCCCCCTTGACTTTTTTCGTATTTTGGTGCCTCACAACCTAGAATTAACATGGATTGTTTGAGGATTTGCATCATTTAATTTACAGAACATGCCCACAACTTTGAAGATGTTTTTTTATTTTTATTGTGAAGCAAACAACAAATAGGAAAAAATAACAGAAAAACGTCAATGTGCATAACTATTTACCCCCCTAAAGTCAATACTTTGTAGAGCCACCTTTTGCGGCAATCACAGCTCCAAGTCGCTTTGGATAAGTCTCTATGAGCTTTCCACATCTTACCACTGGGATTTTTGCCCATTCCTCTTTGCAAAACTGCTCCAGCTCCTTCAAGTTGGATGGTTTGCGTTTGGGAACAGCAATCTTTAAGTCTGACAAAAGATTTTCTATTGGACTGAGATCTGGGCTGTGATCGGCCATTCCAACACATTTACATGTTTCCCCTTAAACCACTCAAGTGTTGCTTTAGCAGTGTGTTTGGGGGTCATTGTCCTGCTGGAAGGTGAACCTCCGTCCTAGCCTCAAATCACGAGTTGTACAGGTTTTGCTCAAGAATATCCCTGTATTTAGCACCATCCATCTTTCCCTCAACTCTGAGGGAAAATCTTTCCCTCAAAATCTTTCCCTCAACTCACACAAAGAAAAACATCCCCACAGCATGATGCTGCTGCCACCATGTTTCACTGTGGGGATGTTGTTCTTTGGGTGATGTGATGTGTTGGGTTTGTGCCAGACATAGCGTTTTCTTTGGCCGAAAAGTTCAATTTTAGTCTCCTCAGACCAGAGCACCTTCCCCCATACATTTTGGGAGTCTCCCACATGCCTTTTCACAAACTCACAACATGCCTTTTTGTTTTTAGCTGAAAGTAATGGCTTTCTTCTGGCCACTCTGCCATAAATCCCAACTCTATGGAGCGTACGGCTTATTGTTGTCCTATGTACAGATACTCCAATCTCTGCTGTGGAATTCTGCAGCTCCTCCAGGGTTACCTTAGGTCTCTGTGCTGCTTCTCTGATTAATGCCCTCCTTGCCTCGTCAGTGAGTTTTGGTGGGTGGCCGTCTCTTGGCAGGTTTGCTGTTGTGCCATGTTCTTTCCATTTGGTTATGATAGATTTGATGGTGCTCCTGGGGATCATCAAAGATTTGGATATTTTTATATAACCTAACCCTGACTTGTACTTCTCAAAAACATTGTCCCTTACTTGTTTGGAGAGTTCCTTGGTCTTCATGGCAGTGTTTGGTTAGTGATGCCTCTTGCTTAGGTGTTGCAGCCTCTGGGCCTTTCAAAAAAGGTGTGTATATGTAATGACAGATCATGTGACACTTAGATTGCACACAGGTGGACATCATTTCATTAATTATGCGACTTCTGAAGGTAATTGGCTGCACAAGAGCTTTTTATGTGCTTCCTAACAAAGGGGGTGAATACATACGCACATGCCAATTTTCTGTTTTCTATTTCTAAACAATAGTTTTATTTACCGTATATATTTTTCTCATTTCTTGTAGAAAATTCTAATGCATGATTAAAGGTTCATAATTTTGCAATACATGATTGTAACGGATCTCCTGGCACCCCGACCGGGTACCTCCGTTGATGGATGCTCCTAGTGCTTCCCGAGGACTCCAAGCACTCCACTCGACACCATAACCACCACAGGAACCTAGCTAGTAGTTATAGCCAGGGGAGTATAGCAAATCTTCAGCGTATAGCAATCCCCAGTGTTGATCAGTTACCCAAACACCAGCCTCAACATGATGAAGGGTAAAACAGGAACTCTTTATTGAACACACAAGCATTGACTTATATACACATTTTCCAACAAGAGTACCACCCCCATAGACCTGGTTGGGAACTGAGGATATAACATAGCAGACAATCCTTACAGTTTAAACACAAAAACTATACATTCAACAAACACAATGGCATTGTCTGTGACGCAATTAACAAACACAATGGCATTGCCTGTGACGCACTCAAAAACAGAATAGGCATTGCCTTTGACGCAATTAACAAAATACAATTACCAAAACACAATGGGCTCTGCCTGTGATACAATTACAAAACATAATGGGCTAACTTAATCACTCACAGGCAGAAAACACACATTTTCCCCGAAACACAGAAATCACCTTAAAACCCCACATATTCCCATAATTTATACATCCATGGATAGCTCTGAACTGGGTGAACAACATATCCAAATATCACCCAGATCCGAGCAGGGGTTCCCGAATTCCATGGAAATCACATTTGGCCGACCACAAGCATGGCTTTCCTGCCCAAAACAGTTCCACAGATTTAGGCTGTGCGGCCGGTCTGTCTTCTCCTTCTAAGTTAGTATATGGGCCATAATCCTGAGGCAAGAGGCTGGCAAACAGGCCCCTCCAAAACCCAGTGGCGAGGTTAGTTTCGCCACAATGATCCAGAAATTTCATATAGCAAACACAATTCATACAACTGTACAATATATGCAGTATGTTAGGCAATGTGAGGAATATGAGGGTTAAAGTACCCCATGTAATAGAACCACACATATAGCAGAAAAAAACTGGCTGAATAAGTAAATAACAATGGATAATGAATATAAGAGGCAGTGATAAAGTGAGGCCCTGAGGGGTATAAGGGACGAAGCTAGCAGTAGAGAAGAGCAGAAACCAAAGGTAAAAAGAGACAGTAAGTCTGGGAGGGACAGAGGTCTGTTGAGCTTACCCTAGTGCATAGACACATTCGTGTGGACGCCGGCGCTGGGATGCAGGCATGGTGGGCGCCATCTTAAATAGTCCTGATGGGCGAAGCCGATCAGGCGCGGGCACAAGAGTAGAAGCGCAATAAATAAGGCTCCAGAAAGATGCCGGGGCTTAGAAGCGCGATCGCGCATGCGCGTCAGGCACTAAGGATGCGATCGCCATCTTGGATTAGGGCATGAGCAGAATTTCACGCTGCTGAGCGCTACCGCGCAGGCTGGGGATCAGATACTATCTTAGAGAAAGACAGAAACTCATACTAGCATAAATTGATAGGAACGTAGTGTTGGCTCACCTGTTCAATGCTTATGGTAGGGTGCCTCCAACCAAATCAGACACACCCAATCTGCAAGTGTCAAAATGTATTGTAATAGTGGGTTGGGCAACCCTCACTTGGAGCAATCTATACGTAGGATATCTAGTTGTTAAAATATATTTTATTTTGACGATAATAAAGTATAAAAAATATATAAAAGCAATATACACTCACCTAAAGAATTATTAGGAACACCATACTAATACAGTGTTGGACCCCCTTTTGCCTTCAGAACTGCCTTAATTCTACGTGGCATTGATTACACAAGGTGCTGATAGCATTCTTTAGAAATGTTGGCCCATATTGATAGGATAGCATCTTGCAGTTGATGGAGATTTGAGGCATGCACATCCAGGGCACGAAGCTCCTGTTCCACCACATCACAAAGATGCTCTATTGGGTTGAGATCTGGTGACTGTGGGGGCCATTTTAGTACAGTGAACACATTGTCATGTTCAAGAAACCAATTTGAAATGATTCGAGCTTTGTGACATGGTGCATTATCCTGCTGGAAGTAGCCATCAGAGGATGGATACATGTTCTCATTCTGTTTATGCCAAATTCGGACTCTACCATTTGAATGTCTAAACAGAAATCCAGAGTCATCAGACCAGGCAACATTTTTCCAGTCTTCAACAGTCCAATTTTGGTGAGCTTGTGCAAATTGTAGCCTCTTTTTCCTATTTGTAGTGGAGATAAGTGGTACCCAGTGGGGTCTTCTGCTGTTGTAGCCCATCCGCCTCAAGATTGTGCGTGTTGTGGCTTCACAAATGCTTTTCTGCATACCTCGGTTGTAACGAGTGGTTATTTCAGTCAACGTTGCTCTTCTATCAGCTTGAATCAGTCGGCCCATTCTCCTCTGACCTCTAGCATCCACAAGGCATTTTTGCCCACAGGACTGCCGCATACTGGATGTTTTTCCCTTTTCACACCATTCTTTGTAAACCCTAGAAATGGTTGTGCGTGAAAATCCCAGTAACTGAGCAGATTGTGAAATACTCAGACCGGCCCGTCTGGCACCAACAACCATGCCACGCTCAAAATTGCTTAAATCACCTTTCTTTCCCATTCTGACATTCAGTTTGGAGTTCAGGAGATTGTCTTAACCAGGACCACCCCCCTAAATGCATTGAAGCAACTGCCATGTGATTGGTTGACTAGATAATTGCATTAATGAGAAATAGAACAGGTGTTCCTAATAATTCTTTAGGTGAGTGTATATCTCTATTAAAACAAATTACAATATAGTATAATATGCGCATGGAAAAAACTCCAAATATAAAATCATGTGCAGGAGATATTATGAAAACATGCATACATCTGTTCAGATATTGTTATTAGTACCCATATAGTTTGAAGATATGAGGGGTGAACAAACAATGTATTCATGTATTCTTGGTGTGATACATTGCAATTCACATCCCCCTACATCAATATTGTCACGGTCCAAACTGTATCGATGTATTAGAAAATAATACCAAATTAATAATTTTAGAGTGAAAAGTCTTTTCTTTCTTTTACTCAGATATAGTATATGTCGGCTGTGCAGGGCTGCAATATCCCCCTCCACACTATGTGTGTAGCAGTGGCAGATTGCAGAGTTTATTGGTTCAAAACAGCCGTAGCATTGCGTCCTGTAGTTAGCATGTTAATTCGATTATTGCTTTAAGATATCCAAAGACTGGAGCAGTGGGCAGAAACTAGACGGTATATTTGTGGAAAATGTCACTCTGATCCAAATATCGCATTAATGTTCGTATGTTTGAATACACTGCTCAAAAAAATAAAGGGAACACTTAAACAACACAATGTAACTCCAAGTCAATCACACTTCTGTGAAATCAAACTGTCCACTTAGGAAGCAACACTGAGTGACAATTAATTTCACATGCTGTTGTGCAAATGGGATAGACAACAGGTGGAAATTATAGGAGTGGTGACCACAGACCACTTCTCAGTTCCTATGCTTCCTGGCTGATGTTCTGGTCACTTTTGAATGCTGGCGGTGCTTTCACTCTAGTGATAGCATGAGACGGAGTCTACAACCCACACAAGTGGCTCAGGTAGTGCAGCTTATCCAGGATGGCACATCAATGCGAGCTGTGGCACGAAGGTTTGCTGTGTCTGTCAGCGTAGTGTCCAGAGCATGGAGGCGCTACCAGGAGACAGGCCAGTACATCAGGAGACGTGAAGGAAGCCGTAGGAGGGCAACAACCCAGGAGCAGGACCGCTACCTCCGCCTTTGTGCAAGGAGGAACAGGAGGAGCACTGCCAGAGCCCTGCAAAATGACCTCCAGCAGGCCACAAATGTGCATGTGTCTGCTCAAACGGTCAGAAACAGACTCCATGAGGGTGATATGAGGGCCCGACGTCCACAGGTGGGAGTTGTGCTTACAGCCCAACACCGTGCAGGACGTTTGGCATTTGCCAGAGAACACCAAGATTGGCAAATTCGCCACTGGCGCCCTGTGCTCTTCACAGATGAAAGCAGGTTCACACTGAGCACATGTGACAGACGTGACAGAGTCTGGAGACGCCGTGGAGAACGTTCTGCTGCCTGCAACATCCTCCAGCATGACCGGTTTGGCATTGGGTCAGTAATGGTGTGGGGTGGCATTTCTTTGGAGGGCCGCACAGCCCTCCATGTGCTCGCCAGAGGTAGCCTGACTGCCATTAGGTACCGAGATGAGATCCTCAGACCCCTTGTGAGACCATATGCTGGTGCGGTTGGCCTTGGGTTCCTCCTAATGCAAGACAATGCTAGACCTCATGTGGCTGGAGTGTGTCAGCAGTTCCTGCAAGACGAAGGCATTGATGCTATGGACTGGCCCACCCGTTCCCCAGACCTGAATCCAATTGAGCACATCTAGGACATCATGTCTCGCTCTATCCACCAACGTCACGTTGCACCACAGACTGTCCAGGAGTTGGCAGATGCTTTAGCCCAGGTCTGGGAGGAGATCCCTCAGGAGACCGTCCGCCACCTCATTAGGAGCATGCACAGGCGTTGTAGGGAGGTCATACAGGCACGTGGAGGCGACACACACTACTGAGCCTCATTTTGACTTGTTTTAAGGACATTACATCAAAGTTGGATCAGCCTGTAGTGTGTTTTTCCACTTTAATTTTGAGTGTGACTCCAAATCCAGACCTCCATGGGTTGAAAAATTTGATTTCCATTTTTTTATTTTTGTGTGATTTTGTTGTCAGCACATTCAACTATGTAAAGAACAAAGTATTTCAGAAGAATATTTAATTAACTCAGATCTAGGATGTGTTATTTTTGTGTTCCCTTTATTTTTTTGAGCAGTGTATATCGATATATTACTCACGATTCGATGTCATCTCTTTATAGTAGTGAGGGTGGCAATTCATAAATATGCTTGTATTCTTAAGCGGTGATATCCTTATCTCCTAATCCTTCTATGTGAACTTATATTGAGTATGTCGGATGGCGGAGTATGTGATCGTGGCGTCCCACGTGTATATGCTCATGCAGACTCCTGCTCGTTTATCGTCTTGTTCCTGCTCAGGATCTTCCGTCGTCAGTGTCCAGGTGCCGGCTGTTTGATCATGACCCAGATAGTCCTGGTAGCCTTATTCAGTGAGGAAGGAGGCAGGAGTCTCCGAAATGCGTCTGGTATAATTGGACCCCCAAACAGATGATATTGATATAAAGCAGTAATCCGGAAAATACTCACGAATATCCTATCCCTATTATCCAAAATTCCTTCATAAGGCTACCAGGACTATCCGGGTCATGATCAAACAGCCGGCACCTGGACACTGACGACGGAAGATCCGGAGCAGGAACGAGACGATAAACGAGCAGGAGTCTGCATGAGCATATACACGTGGGATGCCACGATCACATACTCCGCCATCCGACATACTCAATAATATAAGTTCACATAGAAGGATTAGGAGATAAGGATATCACCGCATAAGAATACGAGCATATTTATGAATTGCCACCCTCACTATTATAAAGAGATGACATTGAATTGTGAGTAATATATCGATATATTCAAACATACGAACATTAATGCGATATTTGGATCAGAGTGACATTTTCCACAAATATACCGTCTAGTTTCTGGCCACTGCTCCAGTCTTTGGATATCTTAAAGACAATAATGGAATTAACATGCTAACTACAGGACGCAATGCTACGGCTGTTTTGAACCATTACAGTGCAACCAATAAACTCTGCAATCTGCCACTGCTGCACACATAGTGTGGAGGGGGATATTGCAGCCCTGCACAGCCGACATATACTATATCTGAGTAAAAGAAAGAAAAGACTTTTCACTCTAAAATTATTAATTTGGTATTATTTTCTAATACATCGATACAGTTTGGACCGTGACAATATTGATGTAGGGGGATGTGAATTGCAATGTATCACACCAAGAATACATGAATACATTGTTTGTTCACCCCTCATATATCCAAACTATATGGGTCCCAATAACAATATCTGAACAGATGTATGCATGTTTTCATAATATCTCCTGCACATGATTTTATATTTGGAGTTTTTTCCATGCGCATATTATACTATATTGTAATTTGTTTTAATAGAGATATATATTGCTTTTATATATTTTTTATACTTTATTATCGTCAAAATAAAATATATTTTAACAACTAGATATCCTACGTATAGATTGCTCCAAGTGAGGTGTGCCCAACCCACTATTACAATACATTTCATACTAGCATAAAGCGCTTGTAATGACCGAGCAGGCAGAAGAGCCAAATCATAGGCAGAGTTAATGGCCATATTTAATCAAAATACCGAAAACCGTCAGACACCATGGTATGGATGCCTTTACATAGTGTTCAAAGGATATGCATGTTGTCATATATATATATCTCAAACCGCAAAGCCGATAAACCACTGGCAACCTGATAATTAACCAACCCAGTGTGAGGGGAGGGGGGGTTACCACCTCAAGGACAGCTGAAATGAGGCCCATGTAGCATGGTTCACGAGTGTCACCACTCGCTATTGGACGTCAAAAGGCCCTGTAAGTAAAAGAGACAAGAAACATGAGGTTAAAATATCGACATCTATAACATCATTCACAATTCTATACCAATAAAGGTCATCATAATGATAAAATTAATTAATCCCAACAGTAATCTTTATTAAGACCGGCTGGTTGTAAGGTATTAAGGTGGCGGATCCAAGCCATCTCTCTCTCCCGGAGCAATTGTTCATGATCCCCACCTCTCCTCTCCTCGATGACTTGGAAACGTAATTGACTCACAGAATGTTTGTATGTTGAGAAATATTCCACTAAGGGGGCTTCAAGTTTCTTTGTGCGTATATTGGATTTATGTTGGTATATCCTATCTTTAATTTTCTGGATGGTTTCACCAACATGTCCCATGCCACATGGGCATTTGATAAGATAAATGACATAGCTAGTGAGACAAGAAAAGTGGCCTCTGATATTAAAGATTTTGCCTGTAGATGGATGGGTAAATGTCGGGCCCTTCGTGACATTTCCACACTGAGCGCAAGTAAGACAAGGGTATGTGCCTTTTTGGTGTACAAGAGCCCAGATCAGACGAGTGTATCCCTAATATTTATAACTCTTTTGTATGACATTAGCGGTCTAGTTGGGAAGATGTTCGGAAAATTCCTTTTTAGAATGTGCCAATGTCTGAAGAGAATTTTTTTGACATCATAACTTAGATGAGAGAAAGTGGTAACACAAGGTATAAATTTTGTTGGAGGTTCAGGGGCGGGTTTTCGGGGACAGCAAACTCTCTCTAGGTAAATCCTGAATTCTGTTAAAATGTCCTTGGAGGATATATTCCGGAAAACCTCTCTTACGGAATTTATCGGACATATTGCGGAGTCTGGAGTCCACATTAGTATCAGATACGATACATTTGACTCTCATGAGTTATGACAAAAGGGAGAGACCTCACTAAACCCGGAGGATGATGGCTGTCAAATCTGAGGAGGCTGTTCCTATCCGTGGGTTTGGTATATAGATCTGTACTGAGAACACCATCCCTTACCTCAAGAATGAAATCGTTGTCTTGCTGGAGTCCAGAGAGAGAGAGATGGAGTCCACACTTGTGTTGATGGTTTCATGGAACGTAATTAGGTCATTCTGAGAACCCTGCCAAACACAAAACACGTCATCAATAAAACGAACCCAAAGTACAACATTCTCTTTGAATAATAGAAGCGTGTATACCACCTTTTCTTTGAAATGGCTCATGTACATGACAGCGAATGTGGGCGCAGCGTTACAACCCATCGCTGTAAATAGACACTTGTAAATAGAACTGATCCTCAAACCCAAAAAAATTACGTCTCAACACAAAAGATAACATGGTGAGAATAAATTGTTGCTCTACAGGTGAAAATTCCTGGTGTAATTCAAGGATTTCCTTGACACATTCTATACCCTCTAAAGTAGGAATGTTGGTGTATAGGCTGGCAACATCCATTGTTACCAGGGTACAATTTGTCCAATCAGGATGGATACTTTGGATTTTATTTTAAAAAAATCAGTGGTTTCTCTGATCAAGAATTTGCCACCCTGGGCATAAGGCCTCAGAAGGCAATCCAACATCCTGGAGGCTGGTTGAAATAAAGAGTCACATCCTGAAACAATAGGTCTCGCCGGGGGATGTTCGTGGTTTTTATGTACTTTGGGTAAAGTGTATATCACTGGAATACGTGGATGTTTGGGTTGAGATATTCAGCCAACTTGTTGTTAATTACCCCATCTTTACAAGCTTCCTCGACAATCGTTCTGAGTTCTTTCAGAAAGTTGTTTGTGGGGTCACAAGCAATAGGTACATAAGTCTGTTGGTCTCCCAGTTGGTGTAAAATCTCATCCCTGTAATCAGATTTATCCATGACCACAATACCCGAGCCTTTATCCGCCGGTTTTATCTGTGGTTGACGCTATAGAAAGCATCAATGGCTGGCACTATAGGGGACATCTGTGGCTAGCACTGTTGGGGACACCTGTGTCAGGTAACTCAACTCTGAGGAGTTTCTAAAGATGGAAAACTAGGATCCTATGGCTTATTCTCATTAACATAGGGTACAAGGGTGAGCAAAAAAAACGTTTTGTGAATTAAACACATTTTGAATTTGCCTCTCTTTCATTGGTATGTTGTACTTCCTCTAATGTTGGGGGGTATTTTTAGTGTTATGGGGTCATCTGTAAACTGTTGGGGGTATCTGTAGTCAGGCTCAGACTGGCCCACCGGGGAGGCGTGGGATTCCTCTATAGGACCCCAGTCTCCTGCGCCCAGAATAAGACGGATTAATAATTATTTCTCTTGTTTCTCAGGAGAGATAATTATTGTAGTCACTAGGTGGCAGTATCTCATCTAGTGATGCAGCCACCTACTGGTGTAAATTGTACAGGAGACCCCGCAGTATCTTCTAAGCTTCCTGGGCTGCTAGCAGTGAAGAAGGAGAGAACGTGTCTGGCCATCCTCCTGCCCTCCCTGCTGTTAGGAAACTGTGGTTTCTGGAGAGAAGGGCTCCTCCGCGGTGCTGAGCTGATTTCTCAGGTGTGTGACCGTAGTGAGCTGTAGGAGACTGTAAGGGTGAAATAGGGGATTTGTTTATAGTAGACTCAGATCTGTGTATCTGTGCTGCTCTGTGCAGAGTTCAGAGTGGCATTGGGGGGACTCTGCCCTAGGTCTCCCCAATGCCTCTGCTTTAGGTGCACCCCCATTAGTGCCACAGCTCCAGATACTCCCCAATGCCCCCACTCTAAATGCACCCCTAATATTGCCTCTTCTCCAGTTGCCCCCCCTAATACCTCTGCTCCAGGATCACCACTATTACCCTGCCTCAGGTGACCCTAATGCTTCTGCTTTAAGTGCACCCCCATAAATGCCCCAGCTCCAGATGCCCCCACTCTAAATGCACTGCTAATATTGCCTCTTCTCCAGTTACCCCTGCTCCAGGATCCCCGCTATTACCCTGCCTCAGGTGACTTTAATGCCTCTGTTTCAGTTATGACCCTCCGTTTGTCCCCTTTGCTCACGTTGCTCCTCTAGCACCTTTGCTTGGGCTTTGTTAAAGGTTATGACCTGCAAAGGGGGTTGGACTTGTGACTGAAAAATTCTACACAGTGCGTCACATTCTCCAGTATTGTTTAAAGAATTTGAGAACCGCACTCTATTAGTTCAGCGTTTAGGTGCCAATCAAGGGCTATGAATAGCCGGTAAATATAGAAGTAAATTTGAGGCACACAATTTTTCAATTTGTAATAGGGGCATTTATTCATTAGCATATAATGCTGTCATCCATAGGCCCAATCTTTTTCAGATTATGCACATATTGGCAGAAACCGTACGTTTCGGTCGCGCAGGACCTTCATCTGCGGTTTTATCTACAATACAATAATGGACATGAGCTGGATCGTAGCATATATAGCAATGGAATTTAAATACATAGTGATATTTTTTATATAAAAAAATCATAGAAAAAATCAAGTGTCATAGAAAAATTCAAACAAAAAAGGGGGGGAAAATTCCTTGGAGAATTATCATACATTGCATAAGGGGTATGTGGAACACACTGTGCACATCAGATACATCAAACGATAGCAATATAGGTAAAGAGCATGTCATAGCCTTCTAATAGCCAAGTGGACCATGTCTATAGTGAAATTAGTATCAAATTAAGGTACTGATGTGTTACAATGTGCACCATTCACCCCTGCCCTATAATAGTATAACGTATATACAGTCACCACCAAAAGAGTAACCACATATAATAACATATAATCATAATCCCTCATAGTATATAGCCTAGCCCTTTAAATATGGTGTCCTGATCGGTAGTAGTCCGGAATGTGGAAGAACATGCTGGTATAACAGCCCATGCTGAGGTCTTGTATAGCAGGCCAGTATATAAACATATGAAGAAGGCAGAGGCTGAAAAGAAAGACATCTTATTAGGGTTATATAACAGCAAACTGTACCTGCTCAGACGGATGTGAGTGGGTGAGGCGCTGGATGCATGGTGTGTGTTTGAAGCGACCGTGTTTAAATATGTATGGGCTGCCTGGAGGTTCCGGTCACATGAGCGGATGTCATGTGATGATAGGGGCAGGCTTATGCGTTCCACTCTGTTATTTGCGTTCCACTGGGAGGTTACTGGAAGTTCCGGTCATGTGACCGCAGGTCACATGATCGCTATGGGAAGTGTATGTGCGTTCCAGCGGTTCTCAAATTCTTTAAACATTTGATCACAGTGAGATACCGGCACCTACGTCTGAATATGACAAATGTGTTTTCATACGATGTTAATACTGCTGAGAGCATTGTATCTGGGGTTCATCTACCCAATGAATTCCTACATATACCTAATCATGAGATGAAGATCCGTGAATATGAACGCGACCGAAGACGCCTCATTGGGTGGGAATTACACTGTAGTACAATAACAGAATACTACAAGAACAGTCGCATCCCTAGAGGCTTAAGATCACGTCTGACACCCACGCTTTTTGCCGACAAAAAGGAATTTTGCGAGCGTTTCGAAAATATATTAAATAAATGCTCCTTTGATCTTATCCTCCTCACAATAGAAGAATTACAGTCCTCTATTGGAGAACTAACCAAGAAGATTGACAACACCGAGACACAATTAACCTCGACTACCCCCGAGGAAGACCTAACAAAAGCAAAAGAAAGAATTGAAAAACAGTTACAAGAATTCAAGAAAAACACAGAACAGAACAAACGACAGAAGTTCATACGTGACGCAGAAGACTACAGGTTGGATACGGTATACCGGTGGAAAGGAAATCAAGGTCAAGGCTTCAGAGGCTACCGCAACCCGCACTACTCCGGTTCATCAAATTCCGACAGCGACAGATCCGGCAACCAGAGAAACCCATCTCGTTTTTTAGGCAACCGACGCGGCCGATCAAAAAGCGGAAGACCAGGAGGGGCGGTAGGAGATCCAGAGGAACGAGCCCAGACACGATCTCAGGTAAGGGCGATAACTTAGTTATAAACATTTCATCTACCACACTATTACCTGAACAGACCTCTGCCCTACAAAAGGGACTGTCTTTCTGTCCCACACCGAAATTAAATACATTCATATTGGAACAGGAATTACAGAGGTTCTATCGTACACTGAGACTCAAGGCCCACTTTGAAGAAACCCCTATGAGAGAACCGGGCATTACTGTCCAACCAGGACCTCTTTCTATTGATACTTTAGGCCTGAGGAACAAGAGCTCCTATATGCCGCCCAAAAACAAACACCCGGTAGAAACGTATATTTCCTTATCCCAACAATTAATAGAGAAAATACTAATAGAGAATAAACAGGGCCAGTTCAAACATACAAATAATTTGTCACATGAAGAAAAATTAGCAATTGAAGTACTCCAATGTAATAAAGACATTATTGTCAAACCTGCAGATAAGGGGGGAGCTCTGGTCGTTATGGACAAAAGAGACTACATGATGGAGATCACGAGACAGTTGGCAGACAGCGAGACATACGAGATACTACCAAGAGACCCCACTGCACAAATACAGACATTAATTACTAACATCATAGAGTCAAATTCCAAAGCAGGGATCATAGATAATAAAACAGCCAATTTTTTAGTTGAATATAACCCAATTACACCGGTATTTTATATACTACCTAAGATACATAAAAGCCTTATTAACCCTCCAGGACGTCCAATAGTTGCCTCAACTAACTCAGTATTCTCTCCCTTGGCCATTTATCTGGAAAAAATTCTTACACCACTCACCAAAACATCGAGATCCTTTATACTGGATACATCTGACTTCATCAAAAAATTGAAGGGCGTAACACTCACACCAGGTAGTACCCTTTTAACTTTAGATGTAAACAGCCTCTATACGTCTATAGTACATGATAAAGGCATAAAAGCCACAGGAAGACTATTAAAAAATATTTACAGTTTAACCATTAAACAGCAGGAATTTTGTTTAACATTACTCGAGATCATACTCAAAAGGAATTTTTTTCTGTTTGGCGACACCTACTATGGTCAGAAGAGGGGGACCGCTATGGGGTCCAATGTGGCCCCTCCCTATGCCAATGCCTTCATGGCGGCATTTGAAGAAGACTTCGTATATACAAATCCCCTCTTCCGCCAATTTGTAGATGTATGGTACCGCTTCATAGATGATGTCTTCTGCATCTGGAGAGGACCAATAGCCACTATAAATAATTTTGTGGAGAACCTGAACCAGGTATACAGCGAACTAGGCTTCACTTCTCACACCAGCAAAGAAGAAATTAGCTTTCTAGACACACTTGTCCAAATAGACCCGGCAGGAACACTAACTATAGATCTCTATAGCAAACCCACCGACCGTAACAGTTTGTTACATTATGAGAGCTGCCACCCACGAGCTACAAAAGACTCCCTACCGCGATCTCAATATACACGAGTCAACCGAATTGTCACTAAGGAAGTAGCCAAGACCGAACGCTTTGAGACTATGACCCAAAAATTTCAAAATAGGGGGTATCCCAACACCATTTTAAAGAAAGCCCTTAACAGCCTTAATGAGACTCATAAACCACGCCTAACAAATCAAAAGAGGGTAGCATGCATAACCACATACCATCCACTTATGCCAAAGATTCAGCAGGCTTTTAAACAAAATTGGTCCGTGCTAGCCAAATCCAACCCAGGAATAGAGGAATTCCAACAACCTCTTTTGACCTGCTACAAAAGACCCCCCAATATTCGGGATAAACTAGTTCGAGCGGATATAGGGAGCCTTACCAGACTACCAACACAGACTTACCTACGGAGTAAGCGCAACGGCACATATCCCTGTTTACACTGTGCACAGTGTTCCAACGTGACGAAGGGAGAATATGTTACACATCCACGTACTGGACAGACATTTGCCATTCAAGGGTTTTACACTTGCGAATCCAGTTACGTTGTATACTTGATAAAATGTCCATGTGGCCTCGCATATGTTGGGGAGACTACCCAACATGTGCGAGACAGAATAAGTAAACATAAGTCTACTATTAGACTTCAACACAATTTTCTGCCCATTCCACACCATTTCCTTGAGAAGAAGCATCAAATTTCGCAACTTCGGTTCCAAATTTTGGAACAAGTGGACCGACCCAGGAGGGGCGGCAACCGGACTCTTCTCCTCAAGCAGAAGGAGGCTTTCTGGATCCATAAATTAGGAACACTTTCACCGAACGGCTTGAATCGGGAATGCGATTTTTTTATTAATACCTGAATCAATATTCAATTGGTCCTCATGTCCTCTTACCAATATCTGATGTCCATGTCGTATTTATTATCTGTCGTTATTATAATTGGAGATGTTCTAAATATCTTTCTTCTTTCCACAGACTCGCTGAAAATTGTTTTTGTCTACAACGGGTGTGGGTGAGACTGACTTCCCCCTCCCCCTCCCCTCCCTCCCTTTTTCCCTGCCCTCCCTCTCTTCCCATTATTCTTTACCTACCACTCCATTATAGTTATAGCTGCTTATATTTATGATTATATATTTCCCATCTTATACATTTAACACAACTTGATTTTGTACCACATTACATTTCCTATGTTATTTATCTCAGTTAAAAATTAGACCACAGTAGCAACATAGCATCGCCAAGCCTCTATAACTCCATATAGTCCAATATTCACTAACGATCCCCTTCTATGGCTGGTCAGTGGAGATAAATACAATGGAACACAGCGTTTGCGTTCTAATCCAGCTGGAACGCACATACACTTCCCATAGCGATCATGTGACCTGCGGTCACATGACCGGAACTTCCAGTAACCTCCCAGTGGAACGCAAATAACAGAGTGGAACGCATAAGCCTGCCCCTATCATCACATGACATCCGCTCATGTGACCGGAACCTCCAGGCAGCCCATACATATTTAAACACGGTCGCTTCAAACACACACCATGCATCCAGCGCCTCACCCACTCACATCCGTCTGAGCAGGTACAGTTTGCTGTTATATAACCCTAATAAGATGTCTTTCTTTTCAGCCTCTGCCTTCTTCATATGTTTATATACTGGCCTGCTATACAAGACCTCAGCATGGGCTGTTATACCAGCATGTTCTTCCACATTCCGGACTACTACCGATCAGGACACCATATTTAAAGGGCTAGGCTATATACTATGAGGGATTATGATTATATGTTATTATATGTGGTTACTCTTTTGGTGGTGACTGTATATACGTTATACTATTATAGGGCAGGGGTGAATGGTGCACATTGTAACACATCAGTACCTTAATTTGATACTAATTTCACTATAGACATGGTCCACTTGGCTATTAGAAGGCTATGACATGCTCTTTACCCATATTGCTATCGTTTGATGTATCTGATGTGCACAGTGTGTTCCACATACCCCTTATGCAATGTATGATAATTCTCCAAGGAATTTTCCCCCCCTTTTTTGTTTGAATTTTTCTATGACACTTGATTTTTTCTATGATTTTTTTATATAAAAAATATCACTATGTATTTAAATTCCATTGCTATATATGCTACGATCCAGCTCATGTCCATTATTGTATTGTAGATAAAACCGCAGATGAAGGTCCTGCGCGACCGAAACGTACGGTTTCTGCCAATATGTGCATAATCTGAAAAAGATTGGGCCTATGGATGACAGCATTATATGCTAATGAATAAATGCCCCTATTACAAATTGAAAAATTGTGTGCCTCAAATTTACTTCTATATTCTCCAGTATTGACACGTATGGTTTATATGGCGGTAGTGATGATGATATTCCGTATTTACAGGCATCACTGCTGCCATGTAAAGAGATACTGGTGGTGGAGTGGTGGAGGATTTAAAGGGGTTGTCCAGGTTTTCAAGTTATCCTCTCCACACCATAGGGCATAACTATATGATTAGTGGGGTCCGATTCTGCAACCCCCACTGATTCCAGGAACGGGTCCTGTTCCTCCTTTTTGATGGTGTGGCAGGCCACACATACGCCCTGCTGCTCCATTTATTCTCTTTGGGACCACTGGAAATAGCCAGCACTGTACTCTGCCATCTCCAGCGACCCCATAAAGAATGGATGGAGAGGCAGAGCATATGCTCGACCTGCCACTCAATCAAGAAGGGGGATCAGTGGGGGCTCCAGCGTTCAGACCCCCATGGATCACTTAGTTATCCCCGATCCTGTGGATAGAGGATAACTAGAAAAGTGGACACAGGTCCTTTAACAGGCGAGCATTTCTATTTTAGTTTGACACATATTTTTGGCCAGATTTAAAATTTTTATTTTACTTATTTTTTTTACACCCAAAGAAAACCTTTAAGGATAGGAAATGTGAAAAGGTCCAACAGCTATGACACAACAGGTGATAAGTGTCTGATTGATGGGGGTCTGACTGCTGGGACTCCCATGATCAAGGGAACGTGGTCCTAAGACCCTTGTGTACATAGATTAGTGGTAATGTAATTGAATGTCAGGACCCCTTTTTTATGATCAGTGGGTGTTCCAGCAGTCAGACCCCAGCAATCTGATATTTATCACCTATCCTGTAGATATTCAATAGATCATTATGGTAGGACAACCCTTTTTATTATAATGTAGATTATGTACAATATGAGGAGGTTAAGATTTGGTAAATTTCATGCCAGACATTTATGCTTAAAGCGGTTAAAGGGTTTGTCTCACTTCAGTAAATGGCATTTATTATGCAGTTAATACAAGGCACTTACTAATGTATTGTGATTGTCCATATTGCCTCCTTTCCATCACATTATACACAGCATGTATCCATGGTTATTACCACTGTGTAATCCAGCAGTAGGGATGAGCGGACCCGTGGATGTTCGGGTTCGCCGGGTTCGGCAGAACTTCGGGTCAAAGTTCGGGTTCGGGACCCAAACTTGACCCGAACTCGAACCTCATTGAAGTCAATGGGGACCTGAACTTTGGTGCACTAAAATGGCTGTAAAATAGTCGTAATAAGAGCAAGAGGGCTGCAAAAGGAAGCAAAATGGGGGTAAGAGCAGGACAGTTGCCCAGCAAACAAATGTGGATAGGGAAATGACTTAAAATAACATAGAATAGAAAAAACTAAAAAATAATAATCTTGAACTAGGAGGCGGAGGTCGAAGTGGAGTAGGAGGTTGAGGAGGCGGTGGACGTGGTGGTGTAGGTGGAAGCGGCAGTGGAGGAGGAGGAGGTAACCAACACTGTTTTTGTTGTTTTTTTATTTTTTCCCTTTATTTATTTTTTTATAAATTTGGTAAGACTCCAAAACATTGGGAAATAGAAAACAGAATGCAAAGAGAAAGTGCGCTGGAGTAAAACAATGGCTGGGTGCGGCCAGTATACTTGTCTGTGCTGCCGTGCTAAACACATGTTTGGACAATACACTTGCTGCAGGGCAGGCCAGCACCTCCAAGGTGTAAAGGGCAAGCTCAGGCCATGTACCAAATTTGGAGACCCAGAAGTTGAAGGGGGCAGACCCGTCATTCAGTACGTGTAGGCATGTGCACACGTACTGTTCCACCATGTTGCTGAAATGCTGCCTCCTGCTAAGACGTTCCATATCAGCTGGTGGTGCTGGTTATGGTGGCATGCTGACAAAGCTTTTCCACATTTCGGCCATGCTAACCGTCTCTTCTGAGGTGCTGGCGGCGCCCCAGCTGCGTTAATGACTTTTTCCACCTCCTCCTCCTCTGCCTTCGCCTTGTGCTTCCACTGATCCCCGCTGTCAGGTGTGAATGCCATCAGCAGCACGTCTACCAGCGTGCGCTTGTACTCGCGCATCTTCCGATCATGCTCCAGTGACGGAATTAAAGACAGCACATTGTCCTTGTAGCGCGGTGGCCACCCAGTAATCAGCACTGGCTAGAATGTGGGAAACTCAGCAGTCGTTGCACAGGCTGCCCAGAGGCAACGAGAAGCTGTCCTCTGTGGGAGGTGTATCGTATGTGTCCTCTGTATCCCCCCAGCCACGCTCTATTGATGCCCATCAGCTGCTTTGGGTGCCACCATGCTGTGAACACGGTTCCTCCTCATCATCATCCTCCTCCTCCTTCTTATCCTGCAGAACTGTGCCCTGGCTGGACAATTGTGTACCTGGCCTCTGTTGGTGCAGGAACCAACCCTCCGAGCCACTTGTGAATAACTGGCCTGATAACGTGGAAATGATCCCGCTTCCTCCTGTGCCACATCCTCTTCCATCATCGCCCGAAGTGTTTTTTCAAGGAGACATAGAAGTGGGATAGTAACGCTGACGACTGCGTCATCGGCACTGGCCATGTTGGTGGAGTACTCGAAACAGCGCAACACGGCACACACGTCCCGCATGGAGGCCCACTCGGTGGTGAAGTGGTGCTGTTCCGCAGAGCGACTCACCCATGCGTGCTGCAGATGAAACTCCACTATTGCCTGCTGCTGCTCGCATAGTCTCTCCGGCATGTGCAAGGTGGAGTTCCACCTTGTGGGTATGTCGCATATGAGGCGGTGAGCGGGAAGGCCGAAGTTACGCTGCAGTGCAGACAGGCGAGCAGCAGCAGGGTGAGAACACGCATGCACAGATGGCCGTCGCTAATGCAAAAAAAAAACAAAAAACAAAAGGGTAAATGCAGAACAAAAAAGGAGTGTTTTGGAAGAATCAGCAAACATACCAACGGGTCTGCGTTTGTCTGTTTTTGTGCAGGAGGATTTTTAATATTTTTTTTTAAACTCGCTTTATTGAAAAATGACAAGCAAGAAATACAATAGATCAATCAAAGATAAATACAATGAATTACGCATCGCAGTGCATAAGAATAAGACAGCCATTGGGGCTTCAAGGGCCTCACTCCACTCCTTATCTGTCAATGTGGGTATATTCCCTCTTCATTTACATTCCGCACCCAATGGAGATGCTGAGATTTTGAGGTTGAGCAGATGTGTGTATATGGCAGATATCATTCCCCTCGGTCCTTGTGTTCTAAATACCCCAATGAGTGGGTACGAAGACACTTGTTTCTTAAGTGCCCGGACCTGAGCCTGGAGGGCATGTCTAAGCTGCAGATACCTAAAGAAATGTGGCCTCAAAACTCCCACTTTGGTCTGTAGCTGAGAGAAGGAGAACAGAATGCCATTCTCATATAGATCTTTCAAGTAACAAATGCCGTATCCTTTCCATATCCTCTCCCCTTCACAGTGTACCAGATGTGGAAATAATGGATTTTTCCACAGCTGGATATCATCTGGTAGATCATTATATTGCTGCATTTTTGCTGCTCCCCACACCTGATGTGCTAGTTAGGATTTTTTATTTTTATTTTCCCCAGCCCTGAACAATTTTCTTAACCAATAAATGGGAATGTACTCCATCCCATTAACTGACACAGATAAGCTAGTGCGGGTAGAGTCTTAGCAGCTGCCGCATGGCCACCAATAGACCTAGAGTGGCGATGACTCTGCTATGATGATCCCGTATTCCCTGTTCCTTGTTTGCAACAAGGTGGTAGGAGCTATGGATTGCTTCACCAGGTTCAACAATTCTCTGAAACGATGTTCCATAAGCAGGTGGCACTGCAGTCTGCAGAGCCATACTGCGAAACTTGGTCATCTGGAAGCAGGACAGAGAGTCTGCTAAATCATTGCATACCCCGGGAACATGTTTTGCCTTAAACCAGAGATTTAGCTCTAGGCAACGAAGGATAAAATGGCGCAGTAGGGCGAGGATTGGGAGAGACAATGAGGTAGACCTATTCAGGACGAATACTACGCCAATATTGTCTGTCTAGAATACTATGAATCTTTTTCTCATCTCCTCTCCCCAAACCTCGACCGCTGCAACTATGGGATAGAGCACCAGACATGTCAGATTACGGAGCAATGGTGACCCTTCCCACGACTGTGGCCATGCTGTAGCAAACCATTTACCCTGAAAGTAGCCCCCCCATGCCTGTGCTGCCTGCTGCAACTGTAAAGAGTTCTAAATGGGGTATTTGGGATCTCAGACTTCTGCCTGCAAGAGACGCCAGTAAATTCTGACAGAAAGGAGTGCCACACTGAAAAGTCCTGCTTGATAGATTTTGTAATCCTTATAAAATGGTGCGGCTGCTTTACGCCCTTAGTAGCGAGGACAGCCTGCGGCAAAATGCTCTGCCCATAGGAAGCACCCTGCTGGAAAATGTGAGATGACCTAGTAGGGACTGAACCTGTCTAAGGGTAGCCTCTTTGGAAAGCAGGACTTTGGACAGGAGGCCTTTTAAGCTGGTAAATTTTTGTTGGGGTAAACGGAATACCATCCTATCTACATCCTATCTACATCGATTTCGATGTCTAAGAATGTAAGGACAGTTAGTGGACCCTTTGTTTTTATCTCAGCAATAGGGTCCCCAAAAAAATTGAGCATGCGACAGAAAATGTTTAATAAATGTAACGTTACCTCCGTACCTGCTGGGCCTATGAAAAGGAAATCATCTAAATAATGCAGTAAAGATGGGCGTCCTGACTCCTCAGAGACCACCCACTGTAAGAAAGAGCTAAATATTTCTAAATAGCAACAGGATATGGAGCATCACATTGGTAAGCTCATATCATAGTACAGGGTGGGCCATTTATATGGATACACCTTAATAAAATGGGAATGGTTGGTGATATTAACTTCCTGTTTGTGGCACATTAGTATATGTGAGGGGGGAAACTTTTCAAGATGGGTGGTGACCATGGCGGCCATTTTGAAGTCGGCCATTTTGAATCCAACTTTAGTTTTTTCAATAGGAAGAGGGTCATATGACACATCAAACTTATTGGGAATTTCACAAGAAAAACAATGGTGTGCTTGGTTTTAACGTAACTTTATTCTTTCATGAGTTATTTACAAGTTTCTGACCACTTACAAAATGTGTTCAATGTGCTGCCCATTGTGTTGGATTGTCAATGCAACCCTCTTCTCCCACTCTTCACACACTGATAGCAACACCGCAGGAGAAATGCTAGCACAGGCTTCCAGTGCACATCTCGTATCATCTGAAGGCAATCGTCTATGCTGTGAAGATACGAGATGTGCAGCACCTGAAACTACGGATACTGGAAGCCTGTGCTAGCATTTCTCCTGCGGTGTTGCTATCAGTGTGTGAAGAGTGGGAGAAGAGGGTTGCATTGACAATCCAACACAATGGGCAGCACATTGAACACATTTTATAAGTGGTCATAAACTTGTAAATAACTCATGAAAGAATAAAGTTATGTTAAAACCAAGCACACCATTGTTTTTCTTGTGAAATTCCCAATAAGTTTGATGTGTCACATGACCCTCTTCCTATTGAAAAAACAAAAGTTGGATTCAAAATGGCCGAATTCAAAATGGCCGCCATGGTCACCACCCATCTTGAAAAGTTTCCCCCCTCACATATACTAATGTGCCACAAACAGGAAGTTAATATCACCAACCATTCCCATTTTATTAAGGTGTATCCATATAAATGGCCCACCCTGTAGTAGTGTCCCTGGAAATACAGCGTAGGAGGTGGAAGCATTCATGGTGAACCGCCAAGAGACCGAAAGCCGACTCAATGATGGATTTTGCCATCAATTGTTCCTTGACCAGCTTGCCTCGATACGAGTAGTGCCCTATTGAAGGAACTGTAATGAACTTTAGTCTCAACTGATCGATTTCCAATTGCAATCATTTTTTCTTTTCTTTTTTCTTTTGCAACCACCTCTGGATGATTTTTGGTTAAATTCACATTGTCAGCAAAAGATGGGTCATCGCAGTGAGTGAAGGTGGTCCAAAACCCATATGTAAAGCCGTCACTCAATACGGCTGCTTCCCTAGTTTTGGGATAATGGCCGAGTCTCGGTTCGATCCTTAGGCGGTTCACTGGCGTCTTCTCTACAAGAGGGGGCAGGAGCCGCAGATTTTGCTGTGGCCAGCTTTGCATTCTCAAAGCCTCGCATTGCTAGGTGTGATCCCCTGCAGTGGGAACATTCGTGTCTAAAGTGGCAGGAGGTGTAATATCTTGTGATTGGCTCTGTAGGCTGATGCTCCGCTGTGTGCACCAGCGCTCCCTGGAAAGGTGTGAGAAGCAGGATGACTAGGAGTCATTACCAGAAGCCACAGGTTGACATCCTGGCTTTCCCAAGTTAAATCATGTCACGCTACCATGACCTGCGGAACTGCTTGTCATATCTAGCCCAACAAGAACAACCGTCCACCTTGTAAGCCCCCAGATCATGTAATAAAAAATGGGTGGGGGCAATTCCAGGAAACACTCACAGAGGGTGCTGGCAAATTTAGAGAAGCCTTGAGCCAATTCCAGATTGTTTGGGGGATTAGCTTAGACTTGTCTACCTCCGAGTCACCTGGACGTTTAAATGGTTTATCCAGATTCTCTTTCCGGCAGGACTAAAGAATAAACATCTACATACGGTTGGGCCCAGATTTTTTTCTTTTACTTCGTCAGCCAGGTACCAGCTCAGTGGTGACACCGAACAAGCAGGGGCCCCCGAAATAGCGGAAGACCAGCTCTCGCTGTCTGCCAACTGCTCTGGCACCTGGGTAGCAAAAGAAGATCTGTAATTACCAGAAGGGGGAGGGGGGGGAGAGAGGGGCGATGTGCAATGTGCAGTACCTTAGCTGGAGAGGCAGAAAACTTTTCTAAAATAAGTGCTTTTCTAATGTTCTGTGTACTATCGGTAACCGCTTCCTCCACGCTGAGCCCCAGTTGCACTCACCTAGTGGACACTCTGGACCGTGACCTACTTTTGGGTGAATACCAGCTGAACTGGAGTCGCGATGTCTGTGATGTCCCTCGTCATGGCAGAGGGATTCTTGGAAAGGCTCTGGCGAATGAGCGGAAGCCGCCGTGAAGCGGAACAGTGAGCAGATGAAGCATTGTTGCGGAGGCTGGACATTGGTGAGTAAAGATGAGGTTGAGGGCTAGGGGATCTAGAGTGGTGGGGAGCAGAGGTGCGACAGCGGGAGCTATCTGCAGTAGATCCTCTTGCTGATGATACAGGTGGAGGGATGGGGGTTATGAAGGTGTAGCCGCAAGGCTCACAGACTCAGGGGACATACTGTTAAAAGTGCTGGGATGTACAAGTGATGGGCTAACATGGGGATCAGTATACAGAGGGGACTAGTGACATGCATGACAACTGTCATCTCACTTCTGTCCTTAGGATGGAACTTCCTATAGTAGAGGCTCTGTAAATTGCTGCTACCTCAGGCCTATTGCTGTCAGTGCTGGGGTTAAAGGGAACCTGTCACCTCCCAAAACCATCCCAAGCCGCCAGCAGTACCTGCGTGTAGCCCGCAGTATGTTTCTGATGATGCCTTTCTTCCTGAAGGCAGATGCAGCAAAAGTACCGAAAACGTTCTTTTATCCCCTGCCGGCGCTCTTTTCCACACATGCTTAATGTCAAGGGGGCAGCGGCCTCCTTGCTTCAAGTCACGGTAACCACGCCCCCTTCCCTGCCCCTTCGCTGTGACTGACATGATGTCAGTCACAGCGAAGGGGCAGTGAAGGGGGCATGGTTACCGTGACTTGAAGCAAGGAGGCCGGTGCCCCCTTGACTTCAAGCATGTGTGGAAAAGAGCGCCGGCAGGGGATAAAAGAACGTTTTCGGTACTTTTGCTGCATCTGCCTTCAGGAAGAAAGGCATCATCAGAAACATACTGCGGGCTACACGCAGGTACTGCTGGTGCCTGCGTGTTATTTTCAACATAGTTATGGTGTAAGAGCATGGCTGGCTGGGTGGTGGTCATGTGTGGACAGCATGTGCACCAGTGGACTGTAATATGTAAAGAACTGCTTAGTACCTTTTTATTTATTTTAAGCACTTATATAGCACTGCTATATTCTGCAGCACTTTACTGACATTCGCATTAAGCTTTCCCCAACGGAGAAGGAGGAAACCAGAGTACCTGTAGGGAACCCACACAAACACAGGGAGCAGTGGCGTTGCTAGGGCTGGTGTCACCCGGTGCGGTAGAAAATGGTGTCACCCCTTCCCCCCCACCCCCTCCCCGAAGCAAATTTTTTTGCCATATATGGGGGCTATGGTGGTGCTACTGCCATAGGGGGCATCTGTTAGCTCAGCAGACCACCCCTAGCAGTCAGAGCCTGGTCTCGGGAGGGGCACTTCCAGATTATTTTCTGTCCACCGCCACAAAACAATGGTGCTTATAGAACAGACTACACAGTGTAGCGGTATACTGTATATTGTGTGGCACAGTGTAGCGGTATACTGTATATTGTGGGGCACAGTGTAGAGGTATACTGTATTTTGTGGGGCACAGTGTAGCGGTATACTGTATGATATGTGGCACAGTGTAGCGGTATACTGTATATTGTCTGGCACAGTGTAGCGGTATACTGTACATTGTGGGGCACAGTGTAGAGGTATACTGTATATTGTGTGGCACAGTGTAGGCTATATGTGTATAACAAACATATTTCACATAAAAACTTAGTTACTTGGCTTGGCCCTTGGGGATCTCGGACGCCACTTCAACACTTTGGCCGGGGGCTCGGCGGAGCTGATGTGCTTTATCCTAATGAGAAAGATTTCATAATAAGGATTTGGAGAAGGGGCAGAGGGATAGCAGAGCAGAGAGAGGCTGGTGCTGCTACTAGGGGGTCATACCATGTGGGAGTAATAAAGCCCACCATAATGCCCCTCCCCCCCTAGTAGAAATAATTCTCCTTTTAATGTGACAGTGCAAAAATACCCCCTTGTAATGCCCCCAGTTGAGCTAATGTCCCCATAGTGCCTCCATAATGTCCCAGTATAAAATACCCCTATATAGTGCCCCCAGTGAATTCCCCCATAGTGTTCCTTTCCCCCTTCTTCCTGCTAGTGCCCCCCATAATGTACCAGTATAAAATGCCCCATATATAGTGCCCCTGTAGATGCCCCTCAGTGTCCGGCCTCTGATAGGCTGCCGGCCTAGTGTCCCCCATAATGCCCCCCAATAATGTGCCAGTAAGTGTCCCCATAGATGCCCCCCCATCATGTGCCAGTATCAAATGCCTCTCTCCTCCCCCCCCACATGTCCCAGTATCATAGTGCCATCTACCCCCCAATGTGCCAGTATGAAGTGCCTCTCTCCTCCCCCCCACATGTCCCAGTATCATAGTGCCATGCCATCTCCCCCCCAAAAGTGCCAGTATCAAGTGCCCCCCCCCATGTCCCAGTATCATAGTGCCATTCCATCCCCCCAAAAGTGCCAGTATAAAGTGCCTCTCTCCCCCCCATGTCCCAGTATCATAGTGCTATGCCATCTCCCTCCCCCCCATGTGCCAGTATCAGGTGCCAAACCCCCTCCCCCCATGTGCCAGTATCAAGTGCCTCCTGCTCCCCCCATGGCAGTAACAGTCGGGTATTAAAAAAAATAAAAATACTTCTACTTACCTCCATGTCAGCGATGCAATGCAGCCTCTTCCTGTGTCCCGCTCTGTATGTCCATATATGGAGTTAGTGCTTGTGTATTTCAGAAAAGCTTCTGCTTGGATTCGAACCCACGACCTTCTGTATCAGAGGCAAAGCATCTAACCACACGGCCATAAGAACAGCCTTGCTACTGACTGAAAATATATGAGACTTCTACTGTTATAGCTGTACATCTATACATATGACAGATGCCCTAACACACCCAGCACTGCTATATCTCTATATGACAGCTGTCCCAGCACACTCAGCTCTGCTATATCTCTATAAATGATAGCTGCCCCAGCACACCCAGCTCTGCTACATATGATACACATGACAGCTGCACCAGCACACTCAGCTCTACTATATCTCCTATATATGACAGCTGCTCCAGCAAACCCAGCTCTGCTACATCTATACACATGACAGCTGCCCCAACATACCCAGCACTACTACATCTAATACACATGACAGCTGCACCAGCACACTCAGCTCTACTATATCTCTATATATGACAGCTGCTCCAGCAAACCCAGCTCTGCTACATCTATACACATGACAGCTGCCCCAACACACCCAGCACTGCTACATCTAATACACATGACAGCTGCACCAGCACACTCAGCTCTACTATACCTCTATATATGACAGCTGCTCCAGCAAACCCAGCTCTGCTACATCTATACACATGACAGCTGCCCTAACACACCCAGCACTGCTATATCTCTATATGACAGCTGTCCCAGCACACTCAGCTCTACTATATCTCTATATATGACAGCTGCTCCAGCAAACCCAGCTCTGCTACATCTATACACATGACAGCTGCCCCAACACACCCAGCACTGCTACATCTAATACACATGACAGCTGCACCAGCACACTCAGCTCTACTATATCTCTATATATGACAGCTGCTCCAGCAAACCCAGCTCTGCTACATCTATACACATGACAGCTGCCCTAACACACCCAGCACTGCTATATCTCTATATGACAGCTGTCCCAGCACACTCAGCTCTGCTATATCTCTATAAATGATAGCTGCCCCAGCACACCCAGCTCTGCTACATATGATACACATGACAGCTGCACCAGCACACTCAGCTCTACTATATCTCCTATATATGACAGCTGCTCCAGCAAACCCAGCTCTGCTACATCTATACACATGACAGCTGCCCCAACATACCCAGCACTACTACATCTAATACACATGACAGCTGCACCAGCACACTCATCTCTACTATATCTCTATATATGACAGCTGCTCCAGCAAACCCAGCCCTGCTACATCTATACACATGACAGCTGCCCCAACACACCCAGCACTGCTACATCTAATACACATGACAGCTGCACCAGCACACTCAGCTCTACTATACCTCTATATATGACAGCTGCTCCAGCAAACCCAGCTCTGCTACATCTATACACATGACAGCTGCCCTAACACACCCAGCACTGCTATATCTCTATATGACAGCTGTCCCAGCACACTCAGCTCTGCTATATCTCTATATATGATAGCTGCCCTAACACACCCATCTCTGCTACATCTAATACACATGACAGCTGCCCTAACACACCCTTCCCACTGTGTGTGTGTGTACGTGACCGTTACAGATTAACAGGCCCAATAACCACTGTATTATGAATCCTCTGATGACCCTGACTGACCATGTCTCTAATCTGACGCAGAGGGTGCAGGAGTTAGGGGAAAAACTCAGTTCTTTTGAGTTAGGGCAAGGTTCTTCCACTCCTCAGGCCTCCAGTCCGCATTTTGAGCCCCAGATTAAGCTCCCAGAACCCTTTTCTGGAGACCGGAAGAAGTTTCTCTCTTTTAAGGAGAATTGTAAACTTTACTTCCGTTTGCGCCCCGTGTCCTCTGGCCCCGAGAGTCAACGCGTGGGCATTATCATTTCCCGATTACAGGGTGATCCCCAGGACTGGGCGTTCTCTTTACCTGCTGGCGCCAGTTGGTTATATTCTGTGGAGGGGTTTTTTCAGGCCCTGGGTACCCTCTATGATAAACCAGACAGGGCTCTAGTAGCCGAGATGGCTCTAAAGGCACCGGTTCAGGGCAATCTACCAGCGGAGGATTATTGCACCCAATTTAGAAGGTGGTGTGTCCCCTCAGGATGGAACGAACCAGCCCTGAAGAGTCAGTTCAGGTCAGGTCTGTCTGATAAATTAAAGGATCTTCTGGTCAGTTATCAACTTCCAGAGACCTTAGAGGAGATGATGACCCTTGTTGTCCGACTCGACCGACGGGTTAGAGAGAGACAACAGGAACAACAGTTCTCTTCCCAGATGGTGGTCCAGCCAGAGGCCTATCCCAGAGACAATGCTGAGGTCTCCACCGAGGAACCCATGCAGGTTGGCATGACCCGAGGGAATCTTCGCCGCAGACGTGGAGGATGCTTTTACTGTGGAGATCCTGGCCATTGGATCAACCAGTGTCCTAAGAAGGTCCTCTCTGTCAAGTGTCCTAAGGCAAGGCAACCTAAAGACCAGGTACACCCTGAATTTTCTAAATGTAAGCTTTCGGTACCCATTACGATTTCTCTGGGAGTAGATAAATGGCCGGGTAAGGCCTTTATTGATTCTGGCTCAGCGGCTAGCTTTATTGACTCTGAGTATGCTGTAAGATTGGGTATTCCTATGTTTGCCTTACCAACTCCTATCCATGTCATGGCTATTGATGCTACTCCTCTTATTGGTTGTACGGTGAGCTTATGTACCTCGGAGATTTCTCTAACCGTGGGTGTGTGCCACTCTGAGAGATGTTCGCTTTTAGTCCTGGAGAACCTACCGGCTGAGGTGGTACTAGGGTTTCCTTGGCTCCGACTACATAACCCCACTATAGATTGGTCCAATGGGGAGTTGGTGAGATGGGGGCCTAAGTGTGACTCGTGCTTGTCCGTGGTACAGGCTGGGGTCTCAGTAAAGTCTGATACTTTACCCACTCTTGTTATGGAATATTCTGATGTATTCTCATCACCAACCCCGGAAGTTCTACCCCCCCATAGACCTTATGATTGTACCATAGAGCTAGTAGAGGGGGCCAAGTTTCCTAAAGGACGAATTTATAATCATTCTATGCCCGAACGCAAGGCCATGGAAGATTATATTAAGGAGAGCCTTGGAAAAGGGCATATTAGACCTTCTGTCTCTCCTATGGGGGCGGGGTTTTTCTTTGTTAAGAAAATAGATGGTGGTCTTAGGCTATGTATCGATTACCGGAGATTAAATAAAATCACTGTCCAGAATAGATACTCCCTCCCATTGATTCCGGATTTATTTAACCAGGTTCTGGGGGCAACCTGGTTTTCCAAAATTGACCTGAAAGGGTCATACAATCTAATCCGAATCAAGGAGGGAGACGAATGGAAGACGGTGTTCAATACTCCGGTAGGACACTTTGAATATCAGGTGATGCCTTTTGGACTCAGCAATGCCCCAGCTGTGTTCCAAAACTTCATGAATGACATTCTTAGGGAGTTCTTAGGTAAATTTGTTATTGTCTATCTTGACGACATTTTGATATTCTCTCCTGACTTCGAATCCCATGTGTCTCATGTTAAACAAGTATTAGAGGTGTTGAGGGAGAATCAGCTATCCGCTAAACAAGAGAAATGTGTCTTTGGTGTAAAGGAGATTCTGTTTCTAGGGCATGTTCTGACTCCTCACGCCTTCAAGATGGATCCTGGTAAGGTACTAGCAATTAAGGAATGGGTAAGACCTTCATCCTTAAAGGCCTTACAACGGTTCTTAGGTTTCGCCAATTACTATCGTAAATTTATTATGAATTTTTCCGTAATTGCTAAACCGTTGACCGACCTTACTAAGAAAGGGGTGGATTTGGAGAATTGGTCTACTGAGGCCATTTCTTCATTTGAAAAATTAAAAAAGGCATTCAGTAGCGCTCCCATTCTGATCCAGCCTGATCAGGAGAAACCTTTTATTGTGGAGGTGGATGCGTCCGAGGACGGCGCAGGAGCAGTCCTTTCACAAGGTCCTGCTAGCCTCACTAATCTGAGACCATGTGCCTTCTTCTCCAGGAAATTCTCTCCCACGGAGAGAAACTACGACATAGGGAATAGGGAGCTGCTGGCCATTAAATGGGCATTTGAGGAGTGGAGGCATTTTCTGGAGGGGGCAAGGCATTGTGTAACTGTTGTCACTGACCATAAAAACCTTATGTTTCTCGAGTCTGCTAAGAGGTTGAATCCCCGTCAAGCCAGATGGGCTCTGTTTTTTACTCATTTTGATTTTTCCATTACGTTCAGGCCGGGAAGTAAAAATGTGAAGGCGGACGCATTATCTCGGAGCTTCCAGGCTTTTCAACCTACTGAGGTACCACCTGAATTCATCCTGCCAGCAAAAATCTTCTTAGCAGCTCTTACCCAGGATATCTCGGCTCGCATTAGGTCTGAACAACATCTGGCACCGGTATCCACCCCAACAGATAAGTTGTTTGTTCCCGTACAATTTTGTCTCCAGCTGTTGGGTGAGTGTCACGATTCTGCCTTTTGTGGACATCCGGGTGTTGAGGGCACTAAGGATCTGGTTTCTAGATCTTATTGGTGGCCCACTCTAACTAGGGATGTCAAGTCCTACGTGTCAGCCTGTGAGGTTTGTGCCAGGTCCAAGACACCTAGGACTCGCCCTGCTGGTAACCTACGACCCCTACCCATTCCCAGTAGACCCTGGTCCCATATCTCGATGGACCTTATAACTGACCTACCGCCGGCGGAGGGTAAGACTGTAGTTTGGGAAGTGGTCGATAGGTTTAGCAAGATGGTCCATTTCATTCCCCTGTCTAAACTCCCGAATGCCAAAACCCTGGCGTCTATTTTTGTGAAAGAAATTGTTCGATTGCATGGTATCCCGGAAAATATTGTTTCTGACAGGGGTGTGCAGTTTGTGTCCAAATTCTGGAGGGCCTTCTGTCAAAAATGTAAAATTTCATTGTCTTTTTCCTCTGCCTACCACCCTGAGAGTAATGGACAGACTGAACGCCTTAATCAGTCTGTGGAACAATTCTTGAGGTTGTATGTTGCTAATGACCAGCAATTATGGGTGAAATTTCTTCCATTGGCTGAATTTGCTTTGAATAACCGTGTCAATTCTTCTGCTGGGGTTTCACCTTTCTTTTGTAACCATGGTTTCCATCCCCGTTTTCATTCTGGGTCATCCGTCTCCTCCTCTAACCCTGAGGCGGATAGGTTCTCCTCTGAACTGTGCACAGTTTGGGCCCGGGTTCAATCGAACTTAGAAAAGGCTCAAAGTTCTCAGAAACTCAAGGCCGATAGGAGACGTTCAAGGGGGGTGAATTTTCAGGTTGGGGATAAGGTATGGTTGTCCTCCAAGAATCTCTCTCTTAAGGTAGATTCTAAAAAGTTTGCTCCTCGTTTTGTTGGACCATATAAGATCACGGAAGTGATTAACCCGGTATCTTTTAGGTTGGAGCTGCCCGAGTCATTCCACATTCATAATGTGTTCCATAAGTCTCTACTTAAAAAATATTTTGAACCGGTAGTACCATCGAAAGCCTCGGCTCCGCCGGTTCTTGTTAATGATGCTGTCGAGTATGTGGTGGCTAAAATAGTGGATGTCAGGAAGGTGCGTAATTCCTTGCAGTACCTGATTCACTGGAAGGGGTATGGACCTGAAGAGAGATCTTGGGTACCTGGCAGGGAGGTTCATGCTCCTAGACTTGTTTGAAAATTTCATTTAGAACACCCTGAAAAGCCATCGCCTGAAGTCTTGGGTCCGGTGGCCCCTCGTAAAAGGGGGGGGTACTGTAACGGGGTTCCGAAGGTGCACTCGGTCCCCCATTACCCGCAGACCTGTTGCTTAGCTTTGGGAATGAGGATCTGTGTTTGACCTCATTCCCAGGGCGGCGTGACTAGCTGGGTGGCTCCCTGCTCCTAAGTCTGCCTTGACCGCCGAGCTGATCACTCGGTGCTCGACTGGTTGGTCTGTCAGTCATGTGACGCTGGCCACGTCACATGAACAAAATCACAGAAATGGTTAGATTAGAAATGTTGTAGGAGTATATATTGTTTCACTGAGTTATTATCCTACTAAAACGTAACTTTTATAATATTCAATTTTAAAATAAGTCCCACATATACAATATTAATAGACTGCGTATGATGCATCAGGCTGTAATAAATTGTATATATAGATACATGTACGAGGTACTAGATGCTGGGTGAGGATGCTGTTGGGTTACGTCTTATATTTGTAACTCACGGTTTGTTGCATACAGGATAAATGGTCCTTCTTTCCGAGTATCCAGGCATGTAGATGGCTCTATGCGATCCCCAGAGGTGGCTTGGAATGCTGGAAAGTAACGTCAATGTTTGTTAAATGCCACACGTTCTGGGTCCTGGGACACTAGAGGAGGGGAGGTATCCCTATACAGCTAGTGTGGCCCTGCCTGAAAGCGGAGAGGTCTCCCGCCTAATTGCGGGAGAATCACCCCAGAAGGAGCGACCCCACTTATCGGTGGCTGTCCCTATTCTTCTCACCCTACAGAGGAGTCCTCCAGTATCAACAGCTAGATGTCGTTTTCTCTTTTAGGTCCCGACGCGTTTCCTCTGACAGTGGATACTGTCAGATTCATCAGGGGGTAAATACTGATAAAGTTGCGGCTAGGTAACCGTCAAGCACAATCACTTTCTTTTCTTGGATAAGCCCACTGGGTAGATGCAGTCCAGAACGAGTGTCTGAAACTGTCCCCTTAAATACCCTTTACATTAACCTTAATTCGGTAGCGGTGTGTCGCTTACCGCATATTGTGGCGTGCGTTCCAGCTCGTATGTCCGCGTGTTGTGGCGTGCGTTCCAGCTCGTGTGTCCGGAAACGGAACTGCCTTGACCGTGCATGCGCAGAGGCCAGCGAGGTCCGCTGTGGAACGCACCGAGTGAGATCATGTGCTCCACCTTGCGCATTCTCAGTGGCACATCCGGAGATGGATGTGTTTTATTCGCGCATGCGCATAGGTCAGGGGGAGGGGTCTATTGTGAAGCGCATGAGGAATGGCAGACTTGGTTCAGTGCAGGAATTGTTGTGCATTTATTTCATGTTCCACTCTTTGGAGATTCGGATGCTGTCAGATCTGTAGACAGTTCTCCTTACTGCAGCAGGAAATTGCATTTTTGAAAGCTGAAATATTTAAATTATCTGTTAAACAAACTCCAGCTAGGACTGCTGCAATGCCACTGCCACAGAGGACCCCCAGAAATGGCAGATGGGTTAATGTAGGTTCTGGAAGTCTTAGAGTGGTGGATAGAAGACATGTCCCACAGTCGGTGGTTCTCCATAATTCATTTGCAGCACTCTCAGAATGTAAGGACAACATGGATATGGACTCAAGCACAGAGGGTGAGAAACCATCGACTCCTATGTCTAATGTATGCAACAAAAAAGATAAAGTGAAGTCTCAAAGGATGCAGCTGTTGCTGGGTGATTCAATCATAAGAAGTGTGGAGCTTAAAGAAAATGGTTTTGTGAGATGTCTCCCTGGGGCTACTGCTAGAAGAGATAGAAGACGTATTATTAATATTGTTAAGCAAGCAAAGCAGGAAGGGGACGTGGATGTTCTTGTCCATCTAGGGACAAATGACCTGGCTTGCAATGAAGTGTCAGAGGTGAAAAAATCTTTTATCACACTTGGTAATGACGTACAGGATTTTGCATCCACCATTTCATTTTCTGAAGTTCTGCCTGTGCATAATGTTCAGAATGATAGGCAGAGGCGCATAAAGGAGTTCAACATATGGCTTGGTAAATGGTGTCAAGAGCAAGGATTTGGCTTTGTTTCTCATGATAGCTCTACTTGGAATAGAAAGGAACTGTACAAAAAAGATGGTTTGCATCTTTCTCTCAAAGGAACAAATGTACTTAGTGAACAACTCCAAGAATTTGCGAAAGAGTATTTAAACTAGGAAGGGGGGGCAAAAGAGTGAAAATAAAAGAGTCCAATTGCCCCCCGAAACAATGCCAGAACAGGCCAGAAGCACTGAGGTTAAGAAATGATAAGCTCAGAGTCCTGTCTACAAATGCTCGCAGTTTAGGTAAAAAAATCAATGAACTTGGGTCAATAATGGCATCTGAGAATGTAGATTTAGTGGCTGTTACGGAGACATGGTTTAATGAAAGAAATGACTGGGACATAACCATACCAGGGTACTCTTTATACAGAAGAGACAGAGAAGGCAAGAAAGGAGGAGGAGTGGCCCTGTATGTGAAAGATAGCATTAAATCTAACCTAATACAAGTTGGTGAGGCCAACATAGAGTCAGTTTGGGTTACGTTGCAGTTTGCTAACCATGCAGTAACTCGTGTAGGTGTGATATATAGACCACCTGGTCAAGTTAAAGAACTAGATGATCTACTAGTTGAAGAAATAGCTAAAATGACAATGAAAGGAGAAGTTATCATTATGGGAGATTTCAATCTTCCAGATATAAACTGGAAAACCAAAATAGCAAGTTCTACCAGGAGTACAGATATTCTAAATTCCCTACTGGGGTTATCTCTACAACAAGTGGTTGAGGAGCCAACCCGGAGGGAGGCCATTTTGGATTTGGTATTCACAAACGGGGATTCGGTATATGATGTCATTGTAGGCGAAACCTTGGGATCTAGTGATCACCAGTCAGTGTGGTTTAATATAAGAACTGTGAAAGAGTCCCACCACACAAAAACAAAAGTTTTAGATTTTAGAAAAACAGACTTTTCAAAAATGAAATTAGTCATAAATGAGTCAGACTGGAACGGATTACATGGAGTCCAGGAGAAATGGGACTACTTAAAAGGTGCATTATTGAAGGCAACAGAAAATTGCATTAGACTCGTCAGTAAAAGCAAAAAAAGGAGGAGACCAATGTGGTACTCAGCAGAAGTGGCCCAAATCATTAAAAATAAAAAGCTAGCATTTTGTAATTATAAAAAAACCCAGAGCAATGAAGATAAGGAAATCTACAAGATTAGGCAGAGAGAGGCCAAGCAAGTTATAAGAACTTCTAAAGCGCAGGCAGAAGAAAAACTAGCTCAGTCTATGAAAAAAGGGGATAAGACATTCTTCAGATATATAAATGAAAAAAGGAAATTAAAACAAGGAATAACTAAATTAAAAACAAAGGACGGAAGGTATGTAGAAGAGAATAAAGGGCTAGCCGACTGCCTTAATGAATACTTCTGTTCAGTTTTTACAAAAGAAAAAGGAGAAGGACCTCCACTAGAAAGAATGACTATTAAATCGTTTGATGCATGTATCTTTACAGAGGAAGATGTTCTAAGTTTGCTGTCTAAGGTGAAGACAGATAAGTCACAGGGGCCTGATGAGATACACCCAAAATTATTAAAAGAGCTTAGTGGTGAGCTGGCAAAACCGTTAACAGATTTATTTAACCAATCATTAGTAACAGGAGTCGTCCCGGAAGATTGGAAATTGGCAAATGTCGTGCCCATTCACAAGAAAGGTAGTAGGGAGGAATCGAGCAACTATAGACCAGTGAGTCTGACATCAATAGTAGGCAAATTAATGGAAACCCTATTAAAGGATAGGATTGTGGAACATCTAAAATCCCATGGATTGCAAGATGAAAAACAACATGGGTTTACTTCAGGGAGATCATGTCAAACAAATCTTATAGATTTTTTTGACTGGGTGAATAAAATAATAGACGGTGGAGGTGCAGTAGACATCGCATATCTAGATTTTAGTAAGGCTTTTGACACTGTCCCACATAGAAGACTTATCAATAAACTGCAGTCATTGAGCATGGACTCCCATATTGTTGAGTGGATTAGGCAGTGGCTGAGTGACAGACAACAGAGGGTTGTAGTCAATGGAGAACATTCAAAACAAGGTAATGTTACCAGTGGGGTTCCACAGGGATCTGTACTGGGACCGATTTTGTTTAATATCTTCATAAGTGATATTGCAAAAGGCCTCGCTGGTAAGGTTTGTCTTTTTGCTGATGACACAAAGATATGTAACAGGGTTGATGTTCCTGGAGGGAAACGCCAAATGGAAAAGGATTTAGGAAAACTAGAAGAATGGTCAGAACTCTGGAAACTGAAATTTAATGTGGATAAGTGCAAGATAATGCACCTGGGGCGTAAAAACCCAAGGGCAGAATATAGAATATTTGACACAGTCCTGACCTCAGTATCTGAGGAAAGGGATTTAGGAGTAATTATTTCAGAAGACTTAAAGGTGGGAAGACAATGTAATAGAGCAGCACGAAATGCCAGCAGAATGCTTGGATGTATAGGGAGAGGTATAAGCAGTAGAAAGAGTGAAGTGCTTATGCCGCTGTACAGAACACTGGTGAGACCTCACTTGGAGTATTGTGCGCAGTACTGGAGGCCATATCTCCAGAAGGATATAGATACTCTAGAGAGAGTTCAGAGAAGAGCTACTAAACTAGTACATGGATTGCAGGATAAAACTTACCAGGAAAGGTTAAAGGACCTTAATATGTATAGCTTGGAAGAAAGAAGAGACAGAGGGGATATGATAGAAACTTTTAAATACATAAAGGGAATCAACTCGGTAAAGGAAGAGAGCATATTTAAAAGAAGAAAAACTACCACAAGAGGACACAGTTTTAAATTAGAGGGGCAAAGGTTTAAAAGTAATATAAGGAAGTATTACTTTACTGAGAGAGTAGTGGATGCATGGAATAGCCTTCCTGCAGAAGTGGTAGCTGCAAATACAGTGAAGGGGTTTAAGCATGCATGGGATAGGCATAAGGCCATCCTTCATATAAGATAGGGCCGGGGGCTATCCATAGTATTCAGTATATTGGGCAGACTAGATGGGCCAAATGGTTCTTATCTGCCGACACATTCTATGTTTCTATGTTTTTATGTCTTGCGTTTCAGCCAGCGCATGATCAGAAGTATTATATTAGTGCCAGATATGTTGAGAGACTTCAACACAATGTTCAAAGCAACCTAATAAAAAACCTGCGCAAAGTATGAAATACTTTAGCGGCAAGGGATCCCCCAGGCTTACAGATACCATATTAGGAATTACTAATGGGTTCTCTGTACTGTCTATTTGGTTCATTGCAGAATATATCCCAATGAATTAGTGGTTTTTATTATTTTTAGGGTAATATCTCAAGTAGGGAGATGACTAGTACCAATATAAGGCAGGTAAAGGTAGATTCTATTTAGGGCTCAGTGGTTTATATAGGTAGGACATAGTGAACAGACACTAAATAGGGTGTTTTTATTGCAGAGATATCCAGATAAACCCCATTAAATATATTGCTGTACACATATAGATATCAAAAACATGACCTATCACGGTCAATATATTATATTCCTGCTTGGTCCATTTTACACATATATATATTTTATTTTAATCAGTGGTTAATGAGTCTTTTCAGACACAACCAGAATTTAAATGAAGCATGCGTATGACAACATTTCATTGAGGCCCAGTGGACTCACAGTTTTTAACCTGTGAGTCCACTCCGCCTCCTTTTGTAGGATCCTTTTATTGAGGTCCCCACCTCTAGCGGATGGGCGGATTACCTCAATTACACAAAATCTCAGTGACATGCTATTCCCATCATGGAAATTCTGTATGTGTCTTGCTATAGGGGTGTCACGTTTATGTCGCACGTCACCGAGATGATCCCCAATCCTCCTTCTAAGTTCTCTCTTGGTCTTACCCACATATTGTAGGTTACATGAGCAAGTACACAAATACACAACCCCTGTGGTTTTGCAGTTTGCAAAATCCCTAATGGTGTATATTTTCTTAGTAGTATTGCTTGTGAATGTTTTTGTTTGGACAATATGTGGGCAGGCAATACATGAGCCGCATCTAAAGGTACCAAGAGGCCTTCTGTCAAGCCACGTACCTGTTTTTTTGACAGGGGTATAGTGGCTGTGAACAAACCTATCACCCAGTGACCGTCCCCTACGATATGTTATAGCCGGGTATGTGGGGAGGATGTCTTTCACATCAATATCCGTCAAGAGCATGTCCCAGTACTTTTGAAATATCTCCCTCACTTCTCTGCTCTAATTATCATAGGTTCCTATAATACGGAAGATGGGGTCTGTTTCTAACTCTGTCCCTTGTTTTGAGGACAGGAGTTCCCTTCTTTCAGTATTTAGGGCCGATTTAAAGGCTTTCTGTAGTGGACGGTCAGGGTAACCTCTTTCATTAAATCTGTTCTTTAGGTCTCTGGCCTGTTTATAAAAGTCTGAGTTGTTACTACAGTTTCTGCGGACCCTAAGATGACCACGTCACATGACCCTCACTCCCCACTATAAATACAGGCAGCCTGCTGGCCACAGGTTGCCTGTTAATTTAGGTTCCACCTGTGATTTGGTCTTTCCTGGCGTACTTACCTCCTGCTGAATTCCTGACGATCCTCTGCCTGCTCCTTGTGTACTTTGCTGCTCTCCTGGTATTTATGACCCCGGCTTCTCCTGACAATTCTCTGCTTGCTTTCTTTGTACTTTGTAGCTTTCCTGGTATTGACTCGGTCCGTTCACGTCCTGTTGTTTATCTGTCTGTCATCCCTGCACTTATTCCAAGTTAGGGATTGCCGTCCAGTTATCCCCTGTTATTAGGACTCGCGAGGCAAGTAGGCAGGGCCAGGGGTAAGGGTGGAGCGCAGTGGTCACTTCCCTTCCCCCTGTGTGTGTGTGTACGCGACCGTTACAGTGACCTTTCGGCTCTGTGCACAAGCCACATATTTATTATGAAGGACAGGGTCAGATCCCATCCTGGGGCATGTAGGAAGGCTTTTTTGATCTTGTAGAATGGGATGTACACGTGGTATTAGTCATGTATTTGCTCTGACTGACTTCCATCTTGCCAAAAGCCAGCAAAAACAGGCAAATAATTGCATATTACATCTGAGGCATATATTTGACGTGACTGAATCATACTGTCCCATGGAACACAATCACCAAAGGTTGTTTATACCTGGCCTTTGGTCATTATTACATGGGCTGATGCACAGGCAATTATTTGAAGGATCCGTTCATTCCAATTATTTCCTATTGTTGAGCAGAGGGGAGAGCTGCGTTTACATGTGGCAATCATACCCTCTGTACGAGTATTTTGTTTCCAAGGCCGTTCATCCCCTACTGATTCATTGATGTTCTGCTGGCAAATTATGCTATGGGTTTGCTTGCTAATGAAGTGATCAGGCACCTTTTTTGAGGAACATTTATGGGAACCAGTATTCATACGATTACAAATGTTTGTTCCAGTCATTAGCCCATGGAAAAATATTTCTGAGCCTCTAGGTCCTAGAGTCTAGGAGCAGGGAACATTGCAGAAGTGAGCAATAATGGGTGACAATAGGTATAGTTATTGGTTATGGAATGCTTTTTTTATACACTAAAAATGTTTCCCGTATAAGTTCATGCAACCCATCCTTGATCAGTGCTCGTAATAGGCCGTTTACTTGTCATTAAAAAGGTCACAGCCAAAAATTCTGGCTTTGTATCAGTAGTATTACCACTGTTACCAGCACAATGTCCCCTGTTCTTACCAGTGTAATACCTGGTGTAATATTGTATGAGCGCAGCATTGCTACCTACCACTTGTAGAGAATCTAGTAGAAATGGAGTGACGTCTGTTATATTGTGCCCTTTTTTATGCCTTAAACTGGAGATTCATGACATATTTCAGTGTTTGCAGCCTGGTGTGAAATTCTTTGCTGTTGTCGATCACTGAGTCTATAGGAAACAATGTCTACAATACTGTAGGCCACAGACCTGGCACAGAGGATGGCGTCGTAGTCTGACTATAGCCAAGAGGGCAGTGGCAGAACTGAGTAATTGTGTAAAATCTGAAGCTTCTGGAAGTTCTGCTTGTGTTCGAACTTGAACTTACAATTATCTTCTGACCCCCATGTATTAAACTCTAGAGAGGTCATTGTGAGCGATGCAAAGCAGCTCTTCTTCATGGACATCACTGCTGTATAGAGACTTTTACAATGGATAACACAGACCTTTTTAGCTAAAAAGGAGTTAGCCCATTAAAAGTGGTTGTCCAACCAGAAGCATTGTACATTTTTAAACCAGCATCTGCATTTGAATACTTTTGTAATTTCATGTTATTAAAAAAGGGTCCAGCCACTCAGTTATACAATAAAATGTATCTGTATAGCGCCACCTGCTGTTTGTTCTTTTCCTTATTTCTATGTCCACCTCAGTAATATCGTTGAGATGGTCACACATGCTCCGTTCCATCATTCAACTGCCACCAGCTATATCTGCTGTTAGATGCTGTGAAAGTTGCAGGGAGAGAGCTGCAGCAGAAAGAACACAACCCCTGAGCTGCCAGCCTGAAGAAAATCTAGCAGGGCAATGAATGGAGAGATCTCTGGATCCATGCGAGATACAGGGCTGTTTATCTAGATTGGTGGTAGATAGGTAATCGTTTATATAATTGCTCCCTGTTGCCCCTTATTGCCCACTAATTCTTAGTTTTATTTCTGTATTTATTTCCTTTTGGTTATACTGAACTGCACTGTGTATTTATTGTCACCATTCACATCAGTCCCGAGCCACCCTGTGCTTTCTTACTCCTCCTGACAGCTGCTCTCACTGCTTTTTGGTTGATAGGGCCAGATTTCTGCACAGTGACCTTATCTGTCCCTGTCAATCAAAAAGGAGTGGGATTGGCTGGCAGAGGAAGACAAGGAGTAAGAGTGCACAGAGTGCCTTGGGTCCACCCTTATTGCACTTAACTGCTAATTTGCATATGAGTTAAAAGTACTTTTTGTCCAGAATAAAGCGATGGATGGCTAAGTGAAAGGTATCATTACATTCAACTGAGCTAGTTCTACAAGACCTACTATCTAATTCCATCCACTTATGTGCAGTTCTCTATGCAAGGCTAGCCACTTCAATATGGGGAACATTTCAGGTTCTCTGGTTCTTTGCTGATCTTTGCTATCCCCTTGGCGGCAAGAGCATGTGTTTAATTTATGACGAGGCGCAGGCCTAGTCTTAAATTAGTCGCGTCCTCCAGCAGCACATGCACATAAACTGAAATTTGGCATAGATTTCAGCCATAATTGACGCAAATGATGATAAAGGTGTTGGGGACAATGGCCCCATCCAGACTCCTTCCTGTCATGCCCCTTTTTCAGAAAGTGGTGTGGGGAGAGCAGAAAGAACCCTTGCACCTAGATTTAGGCACACTGACGTATAAAAAGTCGCCAACCCGGGGTTTGAGGTTTTTTTTTTACCCAGAAGATTGGCATGGTGGTGATAAGTTCCCCCTATGTGTCTGTAGTGGTGTTCACCAACTCCTTCAGCTTCTCTCCTGCCTCCACCTCTCACGCCGCATCTACAATAATATAGGGATCTGACCAAGGAGACAGTGGGGACTTTTTTAGTTTTCAAACATTTTGATAGAATTTTTTTTAAATGAATACTGAACAAACAAAACCAAGAGGAGGGGGGGGGGGGTATGGATGGGGTGGGGGGTGTAGATGTTCGGAAGACCAGGAAATTCATATTAATACGGTCCTCCTGAAAAGTCAGAAAATACGGTGGTAGACCGTTTAAAAATTGGGTCAAATGGCCCTTAAAATAATTATAACTGTAGCCTGAGCATGGCTGGGATGGATTTAGGTCTCTGGCTTTTTGCGGCAAAACCTGTAATAAACACAAAGACATTATTATAGTATACATATATAGAAAGAGCAGTTATGTGCAGTGTGTGATGTCAGAATGTGCGGCTAGGAAGGTGACATTATGTGTTTTATCTCAGATTGTAAGATCCATCACAACATCTGTAATAATGACTTAGATCTAAGGAGTGGATTTCTAATGTCCTAGTGTTATAAGTAAAGTGAAATATTACATACATGCAGTAGAGGATGATGGCAAATAAAACCAGGAACACGAGGAGGACGATGAATGGAATTGCCGCTATCAGTCCGAAATCCATGTCCTGGAGCAATTCTGTACTGTGAATATCTAACATCCACATTGTTCCTAAGAATAACAGTAACAATAATCCATATAACTAGGGATGCAGAATAGGACAAATTTATGAAATTGTCTTAAAGAAAAACTGCCTTTGCTGCCCAAACCAACCTTCATTTTTCACGAGCAGCGTAGAAACTGACATCATAATGAGGGATTTCTGAGTGATCTGTGCTCTATATGATGTGCAAATTAAAATCAACAAAACTTCTATTATTTTAGAAAGAAAACTATAATCGCAGGTGAGCGACTTGTTCTCCTTCACCTTCCCTCACAATCACATCTACATCTCCTGAACATTTGTCTAGAACCCGGTGATTTCATAATAGTTATTACATAACTTCTCGGTGACTTACAGCATATCACCTAACCGATTTTACTCGGTGTATTCCTACGAGTAGCAATTTCACAGGATTTATTTATTTTTTTGTAGTGTGAGATCTTAAATACCCCGCAGATTTTTTAAGACTGGCAGTTCCTGTGCTGGTCTTAATAAGAATTGTGCTGGAGTAAGATGTGCTAAATTTTAAGTGAAGGCCTCATAATACATTTGGAGTGTTTTCAGGTTGTCCATGTACCAGGAAGGTAAATGTACTGTGAGCTGGGATAGATGTCGTTTATAACTTACTCCACTTTCTGGCTACAACTTGCAAAATTTGGCTTGCAGAAAAAAGACTTTTGTATATTAGAAAACTGGAGGACAGCCTTTACCAAATCCCCCCTAGGTGTAGTCCTATTCTTAGTCACACAATTGCTGATAATGCATGCATTACTCTCATCTTATAAACGCCATATTTTACACATGGAGGACACTTACCGGGTGCCTCCTCCAGATTTTTCTCCATTCCTGACGGTAGTTGACTCTTCAGACGAAGTGGAGGTAGTGGACGGCAGGATACATAGGATGCCCAAATAAATAGCAGCAGTAGAATCATCATTTTTTAGCAAGGAAACTGTAGTCGCAGGGGAGTGATGTGTGCGCCTTCTCCTCTCTTCACAATCACACCTATGTCTCCTGAGCAGTCACCTTTTGTCTAGAACTCGGTGATGTCATAATAGCCGCTATGTCACCCCTCTGTGACTTCTGACCTTTCATACACTACTATGACATCACTATGTATATCTCCCCTCTGTGACTTCTGACCTTTCGTCTAGCCCATTACTACACTATTAACCATTAATACTTGTGTGATAAATGTTATTCAGTGGGCACATTTACTGTAATATCGTGTTCAATATAAATGTTATGGTGGATTCAGTTTCTCTGAGATTACCAGTCTGTACTGTACCCAGTAAAGTGCCAATTTGAGTTTTTTACTGATATGTTAAAAGCAGCTTCCACTCTGGTGAACCTGGGCCACCCAAATATTACATGGACAGACATACATGGCCGCTTTATAATACTAAGTCTCCATTAACGGAATGTTATTCCAGCTGTTGCTGGAAAAAAAGCAAAACTGCATTTCTATGACTCGCGCAGCGATCCCATTCATTTCTATGGGATTACCGCTACTCTATATATGACGACTGACCATCCACCACACCAGAGACATCATATATTCAGGCCGTGATCAAGGTCTCGGGATGAGACCGAAACGTTGGCCTTAACTTATGTCTATATTTGGATGGAGTATCTAATAAATAAATATATCTGATTATCAAAATCGAGTGCCGCGGTCATAGAAACATAGAAACATAGAATGTGTCGGCAGATAAGAACCATTTGGCCCATCTAGTCTGCCCAATATATCTGAATCCTATGAATAGTCCCTGGCCCCATCTTATATGAAGGATGGCCTTATGCCTATCCCATGCATGCTTAAACCCCTTCACTGTATTTGCAGCTACCACTTCTGCAAGAAGGCTATTCCATGCATCCACTACTCTCTCAGTAAAGTAATACTTCCTTATATTACTTTTAAACCTTTGCCCCTCTAATTTAAAACTGTGTCCTCTTGTGGTAGTTTTTCTTCTTTTAAATATGCTCTCCTCCTTTACCGAGTTGATTCCCTTTATGTATTTAAAAGTTTCTATCATATCCCCTCTGTCTCTTCTTTCTTCCAAGCTATAAATGTTAAGGTCCTTTAACCTTTCCTGGTAAGTTTTATCCTGCAATCCATGTACTAGCTTAGTAGCTCTTCTCTGAACTCTCTCTAGAGTATCTATATCCTTCTGGAGATATGGTCTCCAGTACTGCGCACAATACTCCAAGTGAGGTCTCACCAGTGTTCTGTACAGCGGCATAAGCACGGATTACATGGAGTCCAGGAGAAATGGGACTACTTAAAAGGTGCATTATTGAAGGCAACAGAAAATTGCATTAGACTCGTCAGTAAAAGCAAAAAAAGGAGGAGACCAATGTGGTACTCAGCAGAAGTGGCCCAAATCATTAAAAATAAAAAGCTAGCATTTTGTAATTATAAAAAAAACCAGAGCAATGAAGATAAGGAAATCTACAAGATTAGGCAGAGAGAGGCCAAGCAAGTTATAAGAACTTCTAAAGCGCAGGCAGAAGAAAAACTAGCTCAGTCTATGAAAAAAGGGGATAAGACATTCTTCAGATATATAAATGAAAAAAGGAAATTAAAACAAGGAATAACTAAATTAAAAACAAAGGACGGAAGGTATGTAGAAGAGAATAAAGGGCTAGCCGACTGCCTTAATGAATACTTCTGTTCAGTTTTTACAAAAGAAAAAGGAGAAGGACCTCCACTAGAAAGAATGACTATTAAATCGTTTGATGCATGTATCTTTACAGAGGAAGATGTTCTAAGTTTGCTGTCTAATGTGAAGACAGATAAGTCACAGGGGTCTGATGAGATACACCCAAAATTATTAAAAGAGCTTAGTGGTGAGCTGGCAAAACCGTTAACAGATTTATTTAACCAATCATTAGTAACAGGAGTCGTCCCGGAAGATTGCAAATTGGCAAATGTCGTGCCCATTCACAAGAAAGGTAGTAGGGAGGAATCGAGCAACTATAGACCAGTGAGTCTGACATCAATAGTAGGCAAATTAATGGAAACCCTATTAAAGGATAGGATTGTGGAACATCTAAAATCCCATGGATTGCAAGATGAAAAACAACATGGGTTTACTTCAGGGAGATCATGTCAAACAAATCTTATAGATTTTTTTGACTGGGTGAATAAAATAATAGACGGTGGAGGTGCAGTAGACATCGCATATCTAGATTTTAGTAAGGCTTTTGACACTGTCCCACATAGAAGACTTATCAATAAACTGCAGTCATTGAGCATGGACTCCCATATTGTTGAGTGGATTAGGCAGTGGCTGAGTGACAGACAACAGAGGGTTGTAGTCAATGGAGAACATTCAAAACAAGGTAATGTTACCAGTGGGGTTCCACAGGGATCTGTACTGGGACCGATTTTGTTTAATATCTTCATAAGTGATATTGCAAAAGGCCTCGCTGGTAAGGTTTGTCTTTTTGCTGATGACACAAAGATATGTAACAGGGTTGATGTTCCTGGAGGGAAACGCCAAATGGAAAAGGATTTAGGAAAACTAGAAGAATGGTCAGAACTCTGGAAACTGAAATTTAATGTGGATAAGTGCAAGATAATGCACCTGGGGCGTAAAAACCCAAGGGCAGAATATAGAATATTTGACACAGTCCTGACCTCAGTATCTGAGGAAAGGGATTTAGGAGTAATTATTTCAGAAGACTTAAAGGTGGGAAGACAATGTAATAGAGCAGCACGAAATGCCAGCAGAATGCTTGGATGTATAGGGAGAGGTATAAGCAGTAGAAAGAGTGAAGTGCTTATGCCGCTGTACAGAACACTGGTGAGACCTCACTTGGAGTATTGTGCGCAGTACTGGAGGCCATATCTCCAGAAGGATATAGATACTCTAGAGAGAGTTCAGAGAAGAGCTACTAAACTAGTACATGGATTGCAGGATAAAACTTACCAGGAAAGGTTAAAGGACCTTAATATGTATAGCTTGGAAGAAAGAAGAGACAGAGGGGATATGATAGAAACTTTTAAATACATAAAGGGAATCAACTCAGTAAAGGAAGAGAGCATATTTAAAAGAAGAAAAACTACCACAAGAGGACACAGTTTTAAATTAGAGGGGCAAAGGTTTAAAAGTAATATAAGGAAGTATTACTTTACTGAGAGAGTAGTGGATGCATGGAATAGCCTTCCTGCAGAAGTGGTAGCTGCAAATACAGTGAAGGGGTTTAAGCATGCATGGGATAGGCATAAGGCCATCCTTCATATAAGATAGGGCCGGGGGCTATCCATAGTATTCAGTATATTGGGCAGACTAGATGGGCCAAATGGTTCTTATCTGCCGACACATTCTTTGTTTCTATGTTACTCTTTCTACTGCTTATACCTCTCCCTATACATCCAAGCATTCTGCTGGCATTTCGTGCTGCTCTATTACATTGTCTTCCCACCTTTAAGTCTTCTGAAATAATTACTCCTAAATCCCTTTCCTCAGATACTGAGGTCAGGACTGTGTCAAATATTCTATATTCTGCCCTTGGGTTTTTACGCCCCAGGTGCATTATCTTGCACTTATCCACATTAAATTTCAGTTTCCAGAGTTCTGACCATTCTTCTAGTTTTCCTAAATCCTTTTCCATTTGGCGTTTCCCTCCAGGAACATCAACCCTGTTACATATCTTTGTGTCATCAGCAAAAAGACAAACCTTACCATCGAGGCCTTTTGCAATATCACTTATGAAGATATTAAACAAAATTGGTCCCAGTACAGATCCCTGTGGAACCCCACTGGTAACATGACCTTGTTTTGAATGTTCTCCATTGACTACAACCCTCTGTTGTCTGTCACTCAGCCACTGCCTAATCCACTCAACAATATGGGAGTCCATGCTCAATGACTGCAGTTTATTGATAAGTCTTCTATGTGGGACAGTGTCAAAAGCCTTACTAAAATCTAGATATGCGATGTCTACTGCACCTCCACCGTCTATTATTTTAGTCACCCAGTCAAAAAAATCTATAAGATTTGTTTGACATGATCTCCCTGAAGTAAACCCATGTTGTTTTTCATCTTGCAATCCTATCTTGCAATCCTATCTTGCAGTCATATATCCTATAACTTGATTGCTATTACCGCTGAGCACCGGAACTCAACCACGGAGTGCCGTCCAAACAACCTCAAAAAAACTCTGCTATCCTGGACCCGACCAGTGTCAAGGTGTAGCCCGAGCCCTAAATATAATGACTGTAATATTTTATATAGGTTATATTACATTTCCATCAGGGATTGCTGTTGAAAGGACGGCTATAGTCTATCAGGGGAAGGGTCCTACTCGGTTTAACCTCTAGCAATCCCCAAAAAGCACATGAAGAGGAAACCAAACTCGTCTTCTGTAGTGAGGTATAAAGCTGTAAGACTGAAATCGCACATGGTCTTTGATTACTTGGCTGCAGCGGTGACTTTCCTGTGTACTCTCAGGTGACTGTAGCCAATCACTGGCTTCCAGGGGCGTAGCTAAAGGCTTATGGGCCCTAGTGCATGAGTTCAGCTTGGGCCCCCCTTCCCTCAGTGCTTTGTGGCCAGGGGCAGGGGGGCACATAGCCTTCATGCTGCCTAAGGCAAAAATTGAAAAGGAGGCACCCCCCATGCCAAATTCTTGACCGGACCCTTCCTTTCAGCCAAAGGTGTAACTTGACCAGAATCACAAGGATCTTTTGGGCCCCCAGGCTCCTTAGCCCGGTAGTGACTACTACCTCTGAACCCCCTATAGCTACGCCCCTGCTGGCTTCAGTGGCGTTGTCTTTTAAACTGCTAAGGACATTGATTGGCTGCAGTGGTCACGTGGTGTATGCAGACATTTTACCTAAACAAAGCTGGGTGGGGGGATCAGAGGGGCATTACTGGAAGCAGAAGAGTATTAAACTGGTGAGTATACCTTCTTTTATCTATTTTGACAACGCCTGGCTTTTGGGGAGATTTTGGAACAACTCTGACAACCCCTTTAAAGAGGACCTTTCACCACTCCTGACATGCCTGTTTTAATAGCTACTTACATTCCCCCTGTGATAACAATTCTGGGACATATATTCTTATAGCTCTATGTTGTGCCATTTGTTTATTATTTCTACTAGAAGTTATGAATGAATTGCTAGCAGTCTGCAGTAAGGGTACAGAAGGCTGGTAAGCATTTGAGGGGGGGGGGGTGTACCTGCATAGACTCACTCTATCCGTTCAGTGCTGACATTTTCAGATTGTGCAGTTACACTCCCCCAACTGCTTACCTCCCCTCTGTACCCTTACTGCAGACTGCTAGCAATTCATTCATAATCTCTAGTAGAAATAATAAAGGAATGCCACAACATAAAGCCATAAGAATATATGTCCCAGAATTGAATTGCTATCACAGGGGTAATGCAAGTACCCTTACTGCAGACTGATAGCAATTCATTGATAACTTCTAGTAGAAATAATAAAGGAATAGCACAACATACACTCACCTAAAGAATTATTAGGAACACCTGTTCTATTTCTCATTAATGCAATTATCTAGTCAACCAATCACATGGCAGTTGCTTCAATGCATTTAGGGGGGTGGTCCTGGTCAAGACAATCTCCTGAACTCCAAACAATGTCAGAATGGGAAAGAAAGGTGATTTAAGCAATTCTGAGCGTGGCATGGTTGTTGGTGCCAGACGGGCCGGTCTGAGTATTTCACAATCTGCTCAGTTACTGGGATTTTCACGCACAACCATTTCTAGGGTTTACAAAGAATGGTCTGAAAAGGGAAAAACATCCAGTATGCGGCAGTCCTGTGGGCAAAAATGCCTTGTGGATGCTAGAGGTCAGAGGAGAATGGGCCGACTGATTCAAGCTGATAGAAGAGCAACGTTGACTGAAATAACCACTCGTTTAAACCGAGGTATGCAGCAAAGCATTTGTGAAGCCACAACACACACAACCTTGAAGCGGATGGGCTACAACAGCAGAAGACCCCACCGGGTACCACTCATCTCCACTACAAATAGGAAAAAGAGGCTACAATTTGCACGAGCTCACCAAAATTGGACTGTTGAAGACTGGAAAAATGTTGCCTGGTCTGATGAGTCTCGATTTCTGTTGAGACATTCAAATGGTAGAGTCCGAATTTGGCGTAAACAGAATGAGAACATGTATCCATCCTCTGATGGCTACTTCCAGCAGGATAATGCACCATGTCACAAAGCTCGAATCATTTCACATTGGTTTCTTGAACATGACAATGAGTTCACTGTACTAAAATGGCCCCCACAGTCACCAGATCTCAACCCAATAGAGCATCTTTGGGATGTGGTGGAACGGGAGCTTCGTGCCCTGGATGTGCATCCCTCAAATCTCCATCAACTGCAAGATGCTATCCTATCAATATGGGCAAACATTTCTAAAGAATGCTATCAGCACCTTGTTGAATCAATGCCACGTAGAATTAAGGCAGTTCTGAAGGCAAAAGGGGGTCCAACACCGTATTAGTATGGTGTTCCTAATAATTCTTTAGGTGAGTGTATAAACATAAGAATAGAGGCTCCCTATGGTCGGTGGAGCCGCAATTTGCAGTCTGCAGCACGGGCCCGGGCCCTTTGTGTGCATGAGGCCTTATGCTCATGAATTATTGTGCCTGCCTATCACGCCAGCATCTAAACCAGATGTCAGCTATCCTGACCATTTGCACGCATAGCGTTAAAAGTACATGGCAAGAACTTTTCTAATATACTGCTCTGTATTATTATACTGTTGAGCAACAGATGAGCCTACAATTTAATGTTTTACTAAAATCCCACTTAGGATAGATAGCCAGCAATTAACCCTGTAGTCTACCATGTACTACAAAGTCTAGTTCTCCAATACACAGTTAAATGATGTAGATCTCTTATGAGAACTGCTGCTCGGTGCAGAACTACAGTCCATTCCAGGAGCGACAGGACACTCCTAGTTCTCTCCCGTAGAGAATAAATGGAGTGGCAGTGCACATGCATGACCTGTGGCTCCATTGGAACGGGACTCCCTGTTCCCGTGATTGTGGGGGTCCCAGAGGTCAGACCCAGTGATCAGCAAGGGACCTCTATTCTGTGGATGGGGATAACTTGAAGTGGTTGTCCCATGAAAAATATTTTACAGTTTTCAAACCAGTACCGTGACTGAATACTTTTGTAATTGCATGTAATTTAACATTTTGCCAAGCCACTGAGTTATTTAATAAAATGTATCTGTATAGCGCCACCTGCTGTTTTTTTCTTATTTCTTTGACCTGCTCACTAAGAAGGCTGCACATGCTCAGTTTTAACCCGCAACTGCCTCCTGTGCTGTGATAGGAACAGCTGAGACACGCCCCCTTTGGTGCATCAGAAAAGACACTCCCCTTGAGCTTTCAGCTTGATATGAATCTAGCAGAGCAATGAATGGGGAGATCTCTGGATCCATATGAGGTACAGGGCTGGTTCTGGCTTTGTTAGAAAGAGGTTGCCATTTACTATATGATGTCTGATTTTAATTTGTTACATTAGTCATGGGATAACCCTTTTAATTACTTGGCACAACCCCTTTAAGGGTATGCTGCATACTGTATGTTATCATGTGCACTGATTTTAAATATACAAATAGGGTTTGTAAAATCTTACTTTACTGTACAGTGGTCCCTCAAGTTCCAGTATTAATTGGTTCCTGGATGACCACTGTAAGTTGAAACCATTGTAACTTGAGTCCATAACTATGGAAAAAACAGTTATTGGTTCCAAAGCCCCAAAATGTCATCCTAAGATAAGAGAAAATGAATATTTAAGAAAAAATAAACAGATAACTAAGATTGATAAAGCAAGTCTTTACATATAACATTCAAGAATAGGGGAGGGACATTGTAAATCACTTTCTAGGAGTCACATTCCGGAGGACCGGGCAGACCAACTGAACTTTTTGCAAACAGGAAAAGACAGGACTAGCAGGTAGGCAATAATGGTAGCACTGCCACTGAACCAGGTGCACCGTAAAGGCAGGAGGCCAAACCCAGAGGGCGGAGAGCCAGCAAGCCCTGTTCTTCACAGAGCCCCTGGTGGTGGGAATGAACTTGGCCGAGGGCTCACTGGTCCCACCTCCAGGATGGTCCTGGTACATTTGGCTGCTACCTGCAGAAAACCACAACAACAGACACAGAACAGGTACAGAAAATCAGGCAAGGCATGGACAAGGATACAACACTAACAATGCATTACCGAGACCACTCTGTTCTGTGCCGTGTTTGGCGTTCCTTTCTTTGTCTTGAATTTTCGAGTGTCTGTTCTCTGGATCTGTGTTTTGAGTTTTTGTAATCTGTTCCAAGTCTGTGTTCTGTGTTTTGGCTTCCGGTCTTTGTCTTCGTCAGAGGGTGTCTGTATGTTTTGCCTGCTCTTTTCTGGCGAAGGCACTGTCACAGTGCGGTTCACTGTGACAGTTGTTGCTGTGTAGGCTGGCTGCATGCTCTCTCGCGTACTGGCTGCAGGCTGGTTCCTGTGTATGCTGGTTGCTTGGGGGCTGCGTGCTGGCTGCGTTGTTGTGTGTGAACTGTTCCCTGTGTGTGTCTCCCCACATCCATATCCATGTGGTTCCTGTCATTTGTGCCGTGCAGGCTGGCTGCATGCCCTTTGTGTACTGGCTGTGGGTGTTCCCATGTATGCTGGTTCTGCGTGCGTGCTGGCTGCGGCCTTGTGTGTGAACAGGGTCTGAGTATGGATGCATTGTGTTTGTGTCACAGTGCAGTTCTGTCACTCCTTGTTGTGTGGGCTGGCTGCCTGTAGCCTCGTACTGGCTACAGTTATCCTTTGTATGCTGGTTGTTGTTTTGGGCGTGCTTGCTGCAGCATTCTGCGATTGGCGCGAACTGACACTTGTATTTTAAGTTTTATGCTTCTTGTTACTCCTGGTTCTGGTGGGGTTACCATTCCCTGGTCTGTTCCTGGGTGTAACTTATCAGGTGCCCTCGTTATGCAGCTATTTCTATCAGTGTATGTCCTGCCTTCGTGAGAAGGCTCCTGGGTTCTCCGGAGGGAGGACATCTAGTCTGTGTGAAGCTCTGCCTGTGACCGCCATGCTTCCGTTCCGCATGGGGTCCAGGCATCTGCTTGTGTGCTAGTTCCCGTTTGTCTTGTCTGATCCATGTCCTGAGTTTGTTTGGGTTCCAGTCCATCTGGTATCTGTTTGTACCGCTGGTGCTCTCACCAGCGTGGCTCTCTGCAGGTAGTGGCCAAGTGTACCAGACCATCTTGGAGGTGCAAACAGTGAGCCCTAGGCCAGGTTCATCCCCACCACCAGGGGTTCTGTGAAGAAAAGAGCTCACTGGCTCATCGCCCGCTGGGATTTGCCTCTGGTCTGCATTTGGTTCAGTGGTAGTGCTACCACTATTGCCTAACCTGCTTATCCTTTACTGTCATGTTCATTTATTACATGTATAATAAAGTATTCTGTTGGTTCTGTTCTGTAATCTGCCTGTGTCCTGTTTGCAAGATGTTCCGGAGGTCTGCTTGGCCCCCAGAATGTGACACTATGATGACGACAGGAGCTTCCTTAGGGTTATTGCGGCGAAACCAAACTCGCCACTGGGTTTTGGAGGGGCCTGGTTGCCAGCCTCTTGCCCCAGGATTATGGCCCATACTAACTTTGAAGGAGAAGACAGACCGGCCGCACAGCTTAAATCTGTGGAACTGTTTTGGGCAAGAAAGCCATGCTTTCGGCCGGCCAAATGTGACTTCCATGGAATTCAGGAACCCTTGCTCGGATCTGGGTGATTTTTGGATATGTTGTTCACCCAGATCAGAGCTATCCATGGATGTATACATTATGGGGATATGTGGGGTTTTGAGGTGTGTGACAGAACCATCTGTCTTTGGAATTGTATTGTATGTTATGTGAGGGTACCCAGATAGCTATGCCATGGAGCCTGTTCGTGAAATTAAAGACTTTGGCTCCATGTCGATTTTATTGTATTCGTGTAGTCTGAGTGCCATTCACCTAATAATATGCACTCAGACTTGAGCTATCTGGGGATATGTTAAATGTCTGTGTTTACTGTAAGGGTTGTGACATTGTATGTTTAAATGGTGATTTCTGTCCTGTTGTCCCCACATGTGTAGTGGCGATTTCCCTTTGTCCTGAGAGATAATTGAATTACTCCTCGGGTGTCTCCAGGGCAGAGAGGAGGAAACCATGATGCATTGTGGGGATGTATTGTGTCTGTGTATCCTGAATGGCTGCATATCTGTCCTGTGTCACAGTCTTCCATCTGGTCCCCTAGGGGAGTGTCCACCAGATGGGGACCTGCATAAATCCAGACGGGTAGCCCCTCAATAAAGAGTTCCTGTTTTATCCTTCATCATGTTGAGGCTGGTGTTTGGGTTACTGATCGACACTGGGGGATTGTTATACGCTGAAGATTTGCTATACTCCCCTGGCTATAACTACTAGCTCTTGTAAGAGCTGTTCCTGCTCTCTGGATTTAGGAGAGGTACACCCACTGGAGCCTGGAGCCTTGTCGTAGGTCCAGGGTGGGTAGGAGACGGTGAGACCTCAACCAAGCTTCAGCGGTTCGTGGGGTCTGCAGCGCTTACGGTGTCAAGTGGAGTGCTTGGAGGCCTCGGGAAGCACTAGGAGCATCTATCAACGGAGGTACCCGGTCGGGGTGCTAGAAGATCTGTTACAGTTATGTATAGCACACAGTGTACCAGAAAAATAGCAAGAAACTGCCCTGCCCTACTGTTCACAGGAGGAGTTCAATCTGAGACAGGTAAAGAGCGGTACAGGGCATGTAGTACCGCACTGTACTGTAACAGGAACCACTAGACAGTTAATACTGGTATTTAACAAGAGATAAGGCCATGTAGATTGTTTGATCTGAGGTTGAGGCACTGTATGTTGAGTCTAGTTTCAAAATACGTTGAACCAAGAGACATTTTTTTGTTGAAAATAGTATATATTGAGGTCATTGTATCTTGAGGGACCACTGTATTTTGTAGCATATTTTCTGCTAAATCTTCCATGTTTGAATGTGGCCTTTTGGCTCTGTGCACAAGCCACATATTTATTATGAAGGACAGGGTCAGATCCCATCCTGGGGCATGTAGGAAGGCTTTTTTGATCTTGTAGAATGGGATGTACAAGTGGTTTTAGTCATGTATTTGCTCTGACGGACTTCCATCTTGCCAAAAGCCAGCAAAAACAGGCAAATAATTGCATATTACATCTGAGGCATATATTTGACGTGACTGAATCATACTGTCCCATGGAACACAATCACCAAAGGTGGTTTATACCTGGCCTTTGGTCATTACTACATGGGCTGATGCACAGGCAATTATTTGAAGGATCCGTTCATTCCAATTATTTCCTATTGTTGAGCAGAGGGGAGAGCTGCGTTTACATGTGGCAATCATACCCTCTGTACGGGTATTTCGTTACCAAGGCCGTTCATCCCCTACTGATTCATTGATGTTCTGCTGGCAAATTATGCTATGGGTTTGCTTGCTAATGAAGTGATCAGGCACCTTTTTTGAGGAACATTTATGGGAACCAGTATTCATACAATTACAAATGTTTGTTCCAGTCATTAGCCCATGGAAAAAGATTTCTGAGCCTCTAGGAGCAGGGAACATTGCAGAAGTGAGCAATAATGGGTGACAATGGGTATAGTTATGGGTTATGGAATGCTTTTTTTTATACACTAAAAATGTTTCCCGTATAAGTTCATGCAACCCATCCTTGATCAGCGCTCGTAATAGGCCGTTTACTTGTCATTAAAAAAGTCACAGCCAAAAATTCTGGCTTTGTATCAGTAGTATTACCACTGTTACCAGCACAATGTCCCCTGTTCTTACCAGTGTAATACCTGGTGTAATATTGTATGAGCGCAGCATTGCTACCTACCACTTGTAGAGAATCTAGTAGAAATGGAGTGACGTCTGTTATATTGTGCCCTTTTTTATGCCTTAAACTGGAGATTCATGACATATTTCAGTGTTTGCAGCCTGGTGTGAAATGCTTTGCTGTTGTCGATCACTGAATCTATAGGAAACAATGTCTACAATACCGTAGGCCACAGACCTGGCACAGAGGATGGCG